>NW_028134263.1:0-63027 GCF_964662115.1 Mustela nivalis | reverse complement strand
TAGAACACACTCCAAAGGGTATATCATTTAAAGATGAGAATACTTTGGTAAATAATTTGTTATTTTTGAAAGAACACCCAAGATGAAGTAAAAACAGGAGAAACTATAGACACAATGACTCAAAAGAAAAGTCCATTCAGTATTTGTGTGACGTCTAAATAATGTTGGAATGGTAGCAAAGGAAGCAAGGTACCTGAGGACATGGTAAAATTATTAAGGAGGAAATATATCATTTAAAAATATAATAGAGTTTTAAAGAAATTAAGGTAGGTCAAAATGAAATAACAGATTTAGTTGTGACAAAGAAATCCAAACTAGCAATAATTTTGAAAAATGTCCTAACCTCACTAGTTAAAAGACAAAGATACCTCTAAGCTAGGATACAGACCACTGTTCCTACAGTAAAGGCTAGACAAAATGGATAAGCATGCAAAGAAATGTAAGAGAATTCAATTTCATAAAAACAAGAACCTCTCTTAGGAAAGCAGAGACCAATATTTGCCTCCTTCCCTGCAGCCAAACTGCCAACTCTGCACACAGGTGCACAGATGATTAGATCTGTCACACACAGAAGGCTTCTGATGAAGTAACAAGAAAACAGGGAGCTTTTCATTGTACTGGCCATTCTGTGCTTCTGTAGAAGTCTCCTTTACAGAGAAGCTCCCATGCATCAAAATTTCCACTAAGGGCTTTTGCAGTTCATGGCAGTATGGAAGTTGGGTGGCTGGTCTGCTAAGAGATCTTTGTATTCTCAGAGTGGTTAGGATTACTGGAAAGGAAATATTAGCAAATGTTGTAGGAAGAGACATATGGGACAAAAGCCTAATTTACTTTCTACTTAGACAAATATGTCTTATGAACATTAGACACAGCAAAGCAGGGGTTTGGGGAAGTAGGAGTTTGGGGATTTGAGGTTTTTTGAGGATGGGCTGTTTTACAGGTTGGTTGGCTATGGAAAGGTAATGAGATTGTGACTGCTGCAGACTGGCTGAATTTCAGAAGCTAGGAGATGGAGGTGAGGCTTTGCCCATTGGCTTTCAGAAGTACGCATCTGTCACTGAATGGTAGGCTATAATAATTGAACTATGTACTGGTAGAAAACTGTACTGTTGAGATGCTATTAGTGAATCAAATGATTTCAAACTGATGGTTAACTGTTAGCCATGGCTATGGAAAAAATCATCCTTTTCTGAGAAGTGTTGAAACTTTTCTTTCTTTCTTTCTTTCTTTCTTTCTTTCTTTCTTTCTTTTTTTTTTTTTTTAATCCCCTAGTCCACTGTTCTGCTAACGGGTGGAACAAGAAATGCCTGGGACAAATCTCGTCCTTGAAACATCAAAAACCAAAGCTGAACTAAAATTGCTGAACTAAAATTAAAGGAACAATCCAGTCTTGATCAGTACTACTCTTGATTTAGTTTAAATGATCAGTCCCTTAGCCTTGATTCTAGACAACTAGACAGCTAGAGAAAAACTACTATTTATGGAGTACCTAGATAGATAACAAATAAAAGATTGATTTTAAGATATGAAATATCACAAAGGATATAGATATTCATTAATAATTGCAGCAAATTTAAACAACTTTATTGATAGACCTACATGCTAAAATTTATAACTTGTGCATCTTTAATGCATTATCTTAATTATTGATGATCAAAAATACAGAAAATCAAGGAGAATAAATAATGTATAAAAACAGAATTAGGAGGATTAACCTAAAGAAATTAACTGAAAATTTTCACTCATCAAATTGTGAATACACATTTTTAAGTACGCAGGGAGTGTTGGAAAATAAAATATAAACCTTAAAATCCCATTTATATAAAATAAAATTTAAACTGTATTCTAAAAAAGAACTGAATGAAAATGAAAATATTGCCTATCAAGTGTATGGGATATAGCAAAAGTATTATTTCAAGAGCAACTTCTAACCTTAAATTAGTATATTGATGAGCATAAATGCCCACAAGTAAATAAGCAATCCTTTTTTCCCATTAGAAAAGATGCAACAGGGAAATCCCATACAAACTAGGAAAAGATCATTAATCTGAGAGCAGAAGTTAATGAGATTTTAAAAATATATATCAATGGAGACTATCAAGAAAACCAAACATTAGTTCTTACAAAATATTAACATCATTTAGAAAGGTTGATAAAGCTTCAAGGGAAGAAATAAGACCTAAACAACATCCAAGTGAAAATGAGAACATAAATTCAGAAAAACAGAGAATAAAATAGTAAGGCAATACTTATAAATTGCTACACAAATTGCTACACAAATTGTTAAGAATATATACAGCATATATATACAAATATATACACACATCCAAGACAACTGACTCCAAAAAAAATTAAAAATTCAATAGTATTATAACTATCAAAGAAATGAAAGCAGTAATTAAATATCTTATATCTCCAATTTAAAAAACCCAGATAATTTTGCAGAGAAGTTTTTATGAAATTTAAAGTATGTCGTCTTTTCTATTTTCCACTATTTTTGACAGTAAAGAAGAAATATTTCATTCTATGAATCTGGCCTAATTTTAACAGTAAAATCGGGGCATTATAGTGCTAAAAAGAATATTCTAATGGCCGTTATATTCATAAGTATTGATATGCTTAGGACACAAGGGTTAATATTAAAAAAAAAAAAAAAATGGAGGGGCACAGTCAGTAAAGCATCCCATGATTGATTCGGGCTTGGGTCATGATCTCAGGGTGGCAAGATGGAGCTCCCTGTCGGTTCTGGCGCAGTGGGGAGTCTGCCTGAGATTCTCTCTCTCCCTCCGCCTCCGCCTCTCCCCCCGCTTGTGGGCTCACTCTCTGTCTCCCTCTCAAATAAATACATCTTTAAAAAATAAATGAATGAAATGAGTAACCCTACCAAAGGGAAAACCTGTATATGTTAATTTCATGTGTTTGTCATAGACCCAATAGAAAACAAGTCACACATACAAATTTGTGAAATTTGAGGAGGGCTTCCTTAAAAAGAAGTTAGGACAAAGGTGAATGGACTGTAGGGAAATCAGAAGGGATCGTGTAGGAACTCAGCTAAGGAAACTGGATTGCTCTACAGTTGTAATAAATCAGGATCTGAAGATAATACAAATAACTAACATGAAAGGTTTGCTATTACAGTTCATAAAAAATAGATGAAAATGTGTTTTTCTGAGGAACTTAATACAATTATTTAAAATTTTTGATGAAGAGCCATTAAGGATTAAAATCCCTCAAATGAAAAGAGCCCGAGGTAAGGCGTAAAAGAGGTTGTCTGGGAAGATACCCAGAAATTACGAATCTCAAGTCATAAAGAGACGCAGTATATCTCAGGACAATGACCGCAGGACGTGCATAAATTTGAGTGCCAGGAGAAGGCCCACAAAGGATGTCAACAATCGAAATAGGCAGATCTGTTTCCTTTATGAACCTCGCCAGCTTTGAGCACTCCCAGCGGAGGTTCCACGGGATAATGAAGGAGGGACGTTGCGGCTGCGGGTTGGTAGTTATGTACAGGCTCAAGGAAATGAATGTACCAGCGCGGACACTGCTGCTGTCTTGCCACCTGCTGAGCTCCCCTCTTGACAACAGGGGTAACAAATGCTGTGTTTTCCAAATGGCTGTATTCCTACAGGAATAGCCAAGCACCTGGTGGCATGTTAACTAACTATAATAGATCCCTCCAGGCAGGAGCAGTGATTTTCTTCCTCACTGGAACAGGAGCTCACACTTTATATTAATTTGTTTCTGCCTGTGCCACCTGTGAACATGTAAAATATATTAGTCATTTTTATGATATTCCACACAACACTGCTTCCAACTAGGAACTACTTTCACAGCAAACAAGGTGAGGAATGGATGACCTTATACCAATGGGATTTGCTGATCTTATGTAGTCCATCATCCTGAAGTATCTATCCTGATAGAAGGCAAGATGGCTTATCCGAAATTCAATTAATGCACTAGCTGCGTAACAACACCTTGTGGGACCCAGGAGCTTCCCTGTATGTTGCACTATATACTCAGAACAGAGGATCAGGATACAGCTAGATTGCATGTGTCTAAGAGCCAAGCACTCAGGAGCTGTTTTTCTTACTAATTCTCCTTATGCACTTACACAATTTTGGTTTTCCATTCCAGCAACTTTGGTTTTGCTGGCTTAGATGTCTCAGGGTTGCAAGAAAAGGGATATAATGACCTTCCACCAAGATGGAAGTTGAGATAGTCATTATGCAACTCTGGGCTCATGGTGCCAGCAAAGGACTAGGTGTAAGAAAGTCTTACTGAATTTGTTGAATATCCAATTTATCTAGAAAAAACAGAGTCCTAATATAGAGTGAGGGCAAAGGGAGTATATCTAAAATCAGAAAACTATCTGAGTGCCTCTGAGTATTCCCACATCATGTGACAGAAGTTAATATTAATCTATGACAACTCAATAGGGATGGGGGACATTAATTGCATAGACTTTTCAAGAATAAAATAATGATCATATGCCCAGGTAAATAGCCAAAATAAGTCGAAAGGTTGTGGAGTTATTGTTAGAAAATGTATTGTAAACCCTAAGAAGTGATGTGGAAACAGCTGAAACGTCCTCAGCATTCCTGTTCTTGGACTTGAATACAATGGCCAGGTAGGAAGAGGCTGCCATCATCTCCTGGGGCAGGGAGCTATGAGAGAAAGTGACCCGCAGCTCCCCTTCCTGCCTCCAGCGGTTGCTAGCTCAGACATCCCTTCTTTCCTTACCCCATGATTGGCTCCCGTGTGTTCTGAATAGGGGGGTGTGTAGGCCTGCTTTCTGGCTTCAAGATAATTGATTTCTTTGTATCCCTTCCCCATGCTTTGAAACATCTGTCCTTGCTTTGCTGATAAAAAACAAAATAAAAGCTATGTGTAGAATTCAGCTGCTGCTACTCTCCCTGTAGAGGCAGCCCTACAAGACCTCCTGAGAGCTTTATTTTGTGCCAGATGATAAAGGCTGGGTGAGGACAAATAGAGCATGGCATGGTTGTGGAGAAGTGAGTTGTAAATACCAAATCCACCATGTGACTAGCCATAGAAATAAGAAATGAGAAGCTTTGCATATTTGCCGTGTTTAGATGAATATGAGGACATATAGAACCATATTTTCCTCTTTCTATAACATTCTATCTAATGCAAGGTGTGTTACAGTGGTTATACATTATACTATTGTGTATACATTCTATAATTATAATTGTATAAATATCATTAAATACTAAACTATGCAAAAAATTAAATAATTTAGTATTTAATTTTAGGATGTCAAAGGGAAATTGTGATTGAACTAATAAAAAATGAACAAGACCCACATAATTAACCAGTTATGTGATTCTTCCTACTGTTTGGGGGAAGAATAAGAGTAAGTCTAGTTAATTGAGAATTGCATTCAGTGACGTTGAGGAAGGTCATTATTGCTGCTGTTCACATGATGAATTATAGGTTATAGGTAAATTTACAAAGTGGTAGACTGTGCTAGGATTTTCAACTCAGTGTTAGAAGTACTCCAAAGTCTAATATAACCTCTGTGCCAAAGGGAAAGCTGGGGACTAATTTTTCTTGAATCAATTATGGAAACAATTCTACATTTTTAGTAACATATTTCTTCCCACTAACCTACAGATAGATTTCCATTACAGGGATGAATCAATGGTAGAAAAATACTTCCCCCCACTGCCCACAAAAAAGGTAAAATTCACAAACGATCAGGATAGTGTCAATTTGGTATTTCTTGAAGAATGTTTTAGAAGAATCAAAATTATGCAGATTCAGTAATGAACATATACACAGTCATCTTCTAACATCATTTAAAATTTTTCAATTGAAATTATATCTTTTGTAGATAATGTAGCTGAAAATTAAAAACCATAACTCAGCTAATCCAAAATCCATTGCTTAGAAAGCTCTTGTCAGATAAAAATTCTAAGCTGAGCTCATTTTCTTTCAAGTGAGCTTTTCTCATTAATCTAAGTAAAAGTGATGGGCTGGTTAGGAGCTGAGAATTGACAGAATATTTCAGGGGTGTCAGAAAGAGTGTGATGCCACTGCCCGTTTGAAGGGAAGAAACTTTTAAGTAGATGACATCACAGCTCACAGTTAACTCCCTGGGCATTTTGGTATTAGTTCTTTTGTATGTCAGGTAAATTCCTGTGCTTAATAATAACAATAGTTGTGATGTTTGCTGTTTTTCCTTCTTAGAAATTCAGGACAATTTTGGTCATTTAGCAAAGATTTGACCAAATGAGGTAAAGCACTTGGATTTCTGAGACTGGTTGAAATTTATTTTAAGAATAATAACTTTGTTTTTAATTAAAAGCTTAGATAGTTACAAACCTTGCCAGATATAAATATTTACTTGCAATGAGAAAATTAGAAAGCAAAATTTCTGGAGCGTTTCCTTATTTCAAGTTATACATTAATGTTAGTTTGCTCTGGTTTATAAAAATAATGTAAGTTTCTCTTGATTATATAAGATCATGATTTTCTTATATTTGAATTGCCTAGTCTTAAGAGATTAATTTGTACAAAGTAATAGTTTAATCTTTTTTTATCCCCATTCCTAATATATCCTGCATACTTCCCACAAAATGAAATTAATAAGATACAAATCTACTTAGAACTTTACAGTGGCTTGTAGGATTGAGTACAAGCTTTATGCTTGTCAAATACAGCTCTTCAGATAAGACTCAACTTCTTTCCCTAACCTGTCTTGCTACTATCTCACTATTTTCGTTTATTTCATACTTGAGTGCTGCTTAACTACTTGATTCCCTTGTAGTTTACTCACATTTGCTGTCTCTATTGGTGATTACTAGAGCAGAGGGTATTGAGAAGAGAGACACACTAAAGTCAAAAGCTAGTCTGTAATAGATAGATAGATAGATAGATCAATAATGTATCATCTACCTGTCTATATTATTGATATATAGATACAGCAGTTTGATCTTGAACAAATAAAGGAAACCAAGGCAAGTATACCTGCACCGTCTGCATTTCTCCCTATTTGGGCAAAAGGCTGAATTAATGGAAAGGCCTGTAAACAGAAGTAAAGAGTAGTGTTCTGCCTTCTAAATTCTGTTAGTCCGCAACTTTGAGATATCATAGAAATAGTTAATCTCATAGATAAAGCTGGGTGCCACAAGGTGGAGAAACAGCCCAGATTGCCTATCCAGAATTTCTCCTTTTAGTTTTGCAGGGGAAAATTACATTAGCACTAGTTAACCAAAGATTTTTCAGTCTCACATATCCAAGAGACATTCATCTCTGGATTGTAGTAAATCCTGCAAGCAGGAATCAAGAGTTATTTCTACCTAGAATACTTTTATTTTCTAAATTCCAAATATATTTAAGATCTGCAGAGAAGATTATACCACTACCAAAATTAGCACAAATCTTGTCTCTACTGGGAAGACTTTCCTAATTTTTTTAACAGCACCCCTAACTCCATCCCATCACCCCATCAATTATCCGCTTTAAGAAAAAAAAACTGAGCATTAAAAACTTGGTGTTTTCTCCATAATGTGTAACATTTGTTCCTGGGCTTCTCTATATAACATAAGACAGAAGACTCAACTAGATATCTAGACACTCAAATTTGAATTTTCATGGGTTAATAAATTCTTAGTGAAAAGCAGTATAGTTATTACAGTGTCTCCTTGCTTTTTAAAATGTGAGTACCTTGCGGGTAGGAGTTTAGCCATTATTTCCCAGAGCCCACATTGCGTGCACCATCTCTGTATAATTTTTTGACTTGAATGGAAACTGTGTGTACCAACATATTGAAAACAGTTTAGAATTCTGTTGTCTCATTTTCTGCTTATTTCCAAGTTGAGGTGTAGGTACTGGCATCTGGCCTAGTGTTAGACCCTAAGTAGGTACTCAATTATAAGAATCATAATTTAAGAACCAAAATCATCTCATCAAAATGTACTTCAGTGTGTACTTTCTGAGGTCCAAAAATAAACTGCACATATATGTGTATACATATACATTATATGCAGAGGGAGAGGGCAAGAGAAACCTAAAAGAGACTGAGCACCAGCCCATCGTGGGGGTCAATCTCATGACCCCCAGGATCACCAAGAGTTGGTCCCTGAACCTACTGTGCCACCCAGGCGCTCTGAAATTTTTAATTTAATTATAATTTCAAAAAGTAAGATGTGAGCAAGTTCAAAATAAAAAATAAAGCAAATTCATATTATTTGAGATATAGACTTTATTTGAAATGTGCAAAATTTATTTAAAATTACTATAGAGCTTTAGAAAGACGCCAACAAAATAAATATCAAGAGAAACAAATCACTTATCAATGTGTGGAACTGTATGCTGATACATTATGGAGGAAATTTTAGGAGACAAAGAATTATATATTTATTATATTCAAATAAATAAATTACTGTTTAGCAACGAGCATGTATGGAGTGTAGTTTGTATTTCCTGCCTGGCCCTCCTTTCTCCTAGTTCCATAAACTCTTCCTGAGTGAGTTAATCAAACCCCAGAATTTTGATTGTGATCTAAGAAATCATGAGCCCTTTGCCTTTATTTTCAGGCTACCCCTTTCTCAACATCCAGACACATGAATTCAACTCCATATTTCTTCCTAGATGAAACCCAGTCACCTATAAAGCTAGTTGTACCACCATGTGCTAAATTACATGGATCAGAGGGGACTTTTAAAAGATTCTTCACTTGGGCACCTGGCGGGCTGAGTTGGTTCAAGCAACTGCCTTCGGCTCAGATCATGATCCTGGAGTCCCGGGATTGAGTCCTGCATCAGGCTCCCTGTTCAGCGGGGAGTCTGCTTCTCCCTCTGACCCTCCCCCTTCTCATGCTCTCTCTCAAATACATAAATAAAATCTTCACTGATTACGAATATTTTTATAATTTATAGTAAACTTTACTTCATAGATATCTATCCCCTTCTTTTGATACAAAGTCCATATGATCATTTGGTTTACCAATCATCTCTGGTATACATGTGGTCTAGTGGCAGATTCCTAGTTTATTTTAAATCTCAACTCTTACTTTACCACTTTCTGCCAAGCAGCTATTCAGAATTTTCTCATTAAAATTATCTTCCTATTTCCTTACTTCTGATACTTAATATGTAGCAAATGTATGAAACATTCTACAGCTGTGAGAGGCATACATAATTTTTCTTCCTCAAATA
Organism: Mustela nivalis; assembly: GCF_964662115.1. Taxonomy (NCBI): domain Eukaryota; kingdom Metazoa; phylum Chordata; class Mammalia; order Carnivora; family Mustelidae; genus Mustela; species Mustela nivalis. The sequence goes on along the minus strand of NW_028134263.1, from coordinate 53,842 downwards.
ACAGTCTTCAAACAAGCCACTACAAATTTCTGTCTCTCATGTCTCATGTATAGAATCTACCGCATGCATAGTCTATAAAATTTCAATAATTCTAAGCACTAAAAATAATAGCTCAATCAACTCTAGCTTACTATTTCAATAACTCTCAAACCGTTCTCCAGCTGAGGTTTAATCTATAACTTGAAAGCTTTGGCACTGAGGATTACAAGACATGGATTCCTCTCTCACTCCTCCCTCATTCTCCATTCGACCGCTGCTGACTGGAGTAGGAAGAGCTGGATATTGCAGGAAAAGCAAAGCCTTTTAATTTCCTTGGAACTCCTGTGGTCATATCTTGGCTGTACGTGGACTTAATTTGGCAGGTTTCCAGGTGTTGGATCTCGTGTGGGGCATATATCTCTGTTCTCTGAATAATTTATAGGCCCTTGATAAGAATGTGCATTCTCTGTTATAAGGTATAGAGCTTCATATACAATAAATCACTAAGATGAATCTTATTATGTTTTTGGATCTTCTATCATTGCCTACTTGCTCTGTCTTGTACGGAGAATGCTGTATTAAAATGCCTTGTTAACTGATCAGGTTCTGTATTTGCCTTTTTGCATTCTCTGTGGCATTTTATTCCTAAAGGTGGTTGCTCTGTTAATTAGTATATGAACATTGAAGGGTATTATTTTTATTTTTGTGGATTCTGGCTTTCCACTTTGAAATTCTTCATCACGCTTAATCGTTTGGGGCTTAAATTTTACTTTTGCTGGTGTCAGGACCTCTGTTCCCTTTTTGTTTCTGTATGCCTGGTGGAATTTGTTTATCCTTTTACTCCTTAATCAGTTTGTTGTATATTTGGTTTTGTAAGTCGCCTAGGAAACTTTGTCTTTTAAAAGATAAGTTAAGCCCTTTAACATTTATTCTTATTTTGTATGTTTGTTTTCAACCTTGTCATATTAGTACATGGCTATACTATTTATTATGCTATCTAACATATTATCATGTTATAAAATATATAGGGTCTAAAAAATCCTATAGGATAATAATAGTATTTTATAATTATGTGTATTGTGTGATGATTTCCATGATTCATTTGTGGTATTTTCTGTGATTCTTATGAGATGTGCACTCTCTTTTATTTATTTTCAACTTAGGAAGTTTGTATCTGTATTCTGTGGTTATCTTTGCACTTAGCAGCTTTTCACAGCTTTGAGTTCCCTGTTTACTCATTGAACATTTTGATATATGGCTCAGATGTTATTTAGTATCCTTTAACCTGTCTATTACTTACCCATACACCAGTGAATTATTTGCTACATTACGCTTTACCTATTTTTTTCCTCTTGTTTTTAGTTCCATCATTTGGACTGTGTTGTAACATACAGCATTCGTAGATTAGCCATCCATCCTTACCCCCATTCATTCTTTAGTCATATGTGACCATTTACGTGCCTAGAAATGGCAACTGGCATTTTTCCCAGTCATCGTTTGGGTGGATGAAGCTCGCTGGTGGATACAGAATTCCCTAAGTATTTACATATGAAATCCTGTTTTTCTGTAAGGCCGATATTTGACGGAAAGGCTGACTTGATGTAAAATACTTGGCTCACACTTCCTTTCACTGATTTTGTTTTCATGTTACTCTTGTTGCTTTGCTTGGCATGTTGGTTTTCAAAAGTCTGATGCTGGTCTGATTCCTTTTGTATTCACTGTATTTGATCTTTTGCTTGGATGCTTTGAGGATTTTACCTTATATTTGACACTTCGCAGCTTTAATAGGATGTATCTGGGTTTAAATTATTAATTTGAAATTTTACTTCCTTTCTATTATTAGCACCTAAATCTAAGGATTTTTCTCAACTGCTGTAACTGCATCACAGAAGTTCTAATACATTGATTTTAACCACAATATTTTCTAATTTCCCTTGTCATTCTTTTAACCCATAGGTTATTGGAATATATACTTTACATTTACTTTCTAAATATTTGGAGATTTTCTAAATGTTTTTCAATTACTAACTCCTGATTAAATCCCTCTGTGATTAGGTAACATAATTTCTATGATTTCAATCTTCTTAACGTTCACTGGGATTTGTTTTATGGCCCAGCATATGCTCTCTCCTACAGACTGCTCTATGCATACTTGAAAAGAATGTGCATTTAGCTGTGGTTGGATGGAGTGTTACATAAGTGCGGGTTCAAGTTGAATGACAGTGTTATTCAAGTCTTGTATAAAAGTACTGATTTTCGGTCTTTTTTTTTTTTTTTTAATTAGTGAGATTGGCATGCTGAAATGCCTGAGTATAATTGTGAAATTGTGTAAGTCTTCTGTCAATTTTTTCAGTTTCAGTTCATATATATTGAATCTCTGCTATAAGATGCATATACATTTATAATTTATGTGTTTGTCTAGCACTTAGGCTCTTTTATCACTATCACTATGAAGTATATCTTTTGTTTCAAGTCATATTTCTTGTCTGATATTTTTTGCCTGATATTAACCTAACCCTTCCAGCTGTAAGATTCCTGTTTGCATGGCATATTTTGTTCCATTTCTTTACCTCAAGACTATTTGTGTCTTTACATTTAAAGTGTTTCTAAGATGACAGTATATAGTGGGGATTTGCTGTTTTATCCTGACTGAATCATAAGTGGGAAGATGATTAGGGAATAAATTAATATAATCCTGAATTCTGAGGAAAACATAAGAGAAAGAGTGTATTAGGACCCAGAAAGAAAAGGAGGAGGTAAGATGTTGAGCACCTAAACCAGACTGAGGAACATGGGAAAGCTTGGGGGGCATTGGAGAGAGATACCATATATCCAAAAATGGCAACTAAATTGTAGAGGCTACATTAAATTTGAAATTGCTTCTTGGATGAAATGAGATAATGTTCCAATTATACCCATAAATTTCAATGAAGATATTCCACACAATTAAATTGTTGGGGGATTTAGGAAAAGTGGTGGCTGAATGTGCAAAAAGATAGCTGAGGAGAGACTGTCAGGACCAAAACCTCCAAGAAGCAATTAAGGGCAGTAAAAGAGGAAGAATAACTTCTAACCCTGCTGATTATGAGAAAATTAAATCTTAAACCTAGCTCCCATCTATTCCCCCCCAAAAACCCTGGTTATCAGAAATCTCCACAGCACATAAAGTTCAGGCCAGCATCTCAGGATACTATTGTAAAAGGTGACTCCAGAATGCTGGTGTCTCTCCAGGAATGTCACAATGGACCGACTCTACTAAGTTGACATGACTCAGTTTATGTTAGAATTGCATTTCTGATTAGAAGTTGTACACTGATCATATAATCACTTCTGGTGAGGTGGGCAGCGTTACCTTCAACAGACCTAGTTTATTTCAAAGACGTATTCAAATTTCAGAAGTTTAAAAATGTTACATGTATGGTTTGAGGGATTAAAAAATGGGTAGTTTTCCCTTACTGCTACCTCTGGTTTTGGACTTGCAATATTTATTGAAATACATTTGTCACGGAGCACCTGGGTGGCTCGGGTGATTGGTCATCCGACTCTTGATTTAGCCGGGGTCATGATGTCAGGGTTATGAGATGCAGCCCATGTCAGGCTCTGCCCTGAGCATGGAACCTGCGTAAGATTCTCCCTCTTCCTCTGCCCTTCTCCACTCCCTCTCTCTCTCTTTCTAATATATATGTTTGTCACATTTTGTGTTACGGAGATTATTTTATGTTATTCAGTACAAATAATTTGATCGTGCTACTCAAAAATTCTAAATTATTGTATGGCATAAATTTAAATATATTTAATTTTATAATATATATTATAATATATAATATATATTTTGCAATATACACATTATAATATATATATTTATATATGTGTGTGTATATATATGTATATGTACATATATATATAAAACAATATTCTCAAACAGCAGTGGGAATGCTACAATGGAAATAATAAAGCTGGACCAAGCATAGGATTATTGATTTTTGAAAAGAAAACAAAATTACCGACAGAAAAATGGCACAGTCATTAAAGAAATTAAGTCAAATGTGTCATGCCAAAGGCTCTCCTGGTCTTTTAGGCCATCAGCCTATAACAGATTGCCTAATTAAATTTAGCTAATGAAAACTCTTATATTCTCTTAATAAGACACAAAGTAATTTTTATACTTGTTGGTATTTTCATATGAAACACAAAGTTTTGCCATAAGTCACGAAACTTTCAGCGGCTGATTTCTCAGTTTGATTGCAGCCAGTCTGACAGATGGGACTGACATAATAAGAATAATTTCAAGTTATCAGAATGTTGTAGTCAAGGTATATCATATCAAAATCTCCATTGTTGGGCGCCTGGGTGGCTCAGTGGGTTAAGCCGCTGCCTTCGCCTCAGGTCATGATCTCGGGGTCCTGGGATCGAGTCCCGCATCGGGCTCTCTGCTTGGCGGGGAGCCTGCTTCCTCCTCTCTCTCTCTCTGCCTGCCTCTCTGCCTACTTGTGATCTCTCTCTGTCAAATAAATAAATAAAATCTTTAAAAAAAAAAAAAATCTCCATTGTTGTCTATTAGTTTAGCTGTAAATAACAGTGTTAAAAGGTTTCAAAGTTTAATGATGTTTTACAATTTCTTTATATTTCTTTCATATGTAATTTTCTCAGAAAGTAAATAACTATATTGATCAAAAGTCTTTTATTGTAGTAATACTACATACTTTTTTAAATTTCCAAAAATACTTTATGTTATAGTTGTCACAAAAATGAAATAATTGATACTTGGAGGTTTGTGGACTCACGGAAAGCAATTTACATGTTCCTTATGACTGCATATATGTGTGTGTGTGTATATATATATATATATACACACACACACATATATATATATACACACACATATATATTATGTGTATTTGTAAACATTTTTTTGTCATAAACTGAATTTAAAATTCAAAAATCTGCTATTTCTGTGAAAAAATTTCTTTCTCAGGAATGCAGGCTCCTAAGCACAAAGAAGCACCAAAGGGTGAGACAATTTATTTTCTCTCACAGGTCAATAAAAATGGCAGAAAAGGAGAATAAATTTCATGTGCTTTAGAATTTGTTAAGTTCTTACTATAAATTTTGCCTATATCTTTTCATAGTGCTTAGTAAACTTTTCCATACAGATAATTTTTTATTTAATTTTTATGCAACCATGCAAGATTTTTCCTAATGTTGCTTTTTTACCAATGTGATAACAAAATAAAAAATATTATGTAGTTTACTCAGGGGCTAAGTATCCCAATTCAGTGTAGATGTAAATGGCCCTGTATAGCTATGTTTGTGTGTGTGCACGCGCGCACCTGGTGGATCTGACACAGTAAAGAGGCTGCGTGTTCTTTTAAGGGAATTTGTCACTTACATTCTTCGTAGAGGGCTTATCCATTTCAAATACAGGAAAACAATTTTTCATGTATTGAAAGTGTTCCATTATTAGTTATTTTTAACCTTAAGAATTCCTTTTGGCCTCTCACCTGTTTCCCTTGCCCAAAACAATTTCCTCAATTTAATGCATCCCAGGGGTCTCCTGGGGAACATTATTAAGTGGATGGAGGAGATTTATGGTTCTGGTTTACCATCACGTTATCGCTTTCATTGATCTAGTGTAACAGAGGGTAACCCTTTACAATTTGCATGGCCTTTAAAGCCATCTTTAAAACTACTAAAATAAAGTTTATCTCAAACTACACTTCTGAGTTTTAATTAGCAATTAAGAAGCAGCTGTGTTCACTTTACAGCACTTTCCCCATCCAATTTATATATTCACACCCATTCCATTTATCATGTGGGCTCTCTAATAGCCTCTTTCATCAAGAACAAATACTGAAATATTTTCATATGCCTACTTTGTTCTTCTTTTAGTATCACCTGTATTGGTCCATACATGTTCTGTGATTTCTATTTCTGATTCTCCCTTCATTTCCATCTTTGACAATGCTTCATTTTACTCTTTTTTTCATTAAATGGTTGATTTCTAATGTATTTCTTTTTTTTTTTTTCTTTTTGGTAAAGTCATTCCTATTTCATCTACTTTATCTTTATTGTCCTTTGTTGGTTTCATTGATTTTACTTTCATTTGAGTCAACTTAGTGATTAATGTGCTTTCTCTGTTTATTCATCTACTCATACATTCCCTAAATATTAATTAATTCTATATTAGGTGCTGAATATCCAAAGCTGAAAAAATATATCAATCTTTGAGAGACTCACTGGGGAGGAGACATGGATAAATATGAAATACAAAGTTACAGAAGATGCAATCAATGGTTTATTACCTATGTATATAGGTGTTACAGAACCATGGAAGGGGGAGCATCTAATTTTACCTGAACGATTCAGAAAACAGCTTTACCAAGGTCAGGAAGCTTCTGCAATTGTGAAATGCATTGTATATAACTTAGGAGATAACAGTAAAGCACATTTCAGGCAGAATGAATTTGTTCTTCAAGCTTCATTTGGCTCCAGTGAAGGCACAAAGAAGCAAGGAAATCTCTAGAAAGTGGAGGTGAACAAAAGTTCATGCCCAAGGGTGGCAACAGAAAAGCTGGAGGGTGGTTGAGGGACTCAGAGCTCCATCCAGAGCTGCCCTCCAGACACCTTGGGGAGTGTGCCTGCTCCCCAAGCATTAAGATAAAAGATGAGGCCTGCCCAGTTTGAATTTGTATTGTCACCAAGTGATGGTTAATTTATGTGTGGACTTGACTGGCCATTGTATGCTAAAATTAAGCATTATTTCTGGGCATGCCTTTGAGAGTGTTTTAGACAAAATTAGCATTTGAATTGGTGAACTCAGTGACATTAGATTGCCTTCAGCAATCCAGACCTTATCCAATCAATTGAAAGCCTGAAGAGAACAAAAGCCAAAGGAAGGAAATTTACCCCTTTTCAATTCTTGCCTGATTACTTGAGGTGATACATTGATTTTCTTCTGTCCTTGGTGCTTCAGACCTGAGCTCAATTACACCATTGGCTTTCCTGGGTGTCTAGCTTGCAGATGGCCAATCCTAGGACTTCTCAGCCTCCATACTTATGTGAGCAAATTCCTTATGATAAGTCTCTTCCTATACATTCAACCTATTTGCTCTGTTTATCTGGAGAATGCTAATACACAAAATTTAGTCAATTTGTTCCTTAAAATCCTATGTCTTTGCTCAATTGCTATAGCATTATAAGGATGAGGAAAACATTAAAGAAATTGTCTCCCATGCAATACATTTTAAAAATCTGGTTCAGTACCTAAACAGGGAAATGTTTTCTTTAGACAATGGCAATAGAAACACATAATCTGTAACAGAGAACTAACCCATTCAAAAATGTCCCATAAATTTCAATTTAATTATCTCGAATGAAGAGATAACTTTCTGGCATAACTTGAAAAAAAATCCCTACAGTATCAATGCTCATTGGCATTAGATGTTGAAAGAAACCCATACTGAACTAGAAAAACATCTAAGGGTTTAGGAGAACATTGAAGGTCAATAATTTTAGACCATTTTCCCAACTCAAAAAGGACCAATTCCTAAAAGATATTTTGACTAACACAACTTGTTTCAATGACCACTTAAATTGTTTTTATGTATCTTCTAATGTATTCACAAATGAGTTTCAGATATTTAACCCTGGCACAGACATTTGTTATTTATTTATTTATTTATTTATTTTTAAGATTTTATTTATTTATTTGACAGAGGGAGAAATCACAAGTAGGCAGAGAGGCAGGCAGAGAGAGAGGGGGAAGCAAGCTCCCTGTTGAGCAGAAAGCCCGATGTAGGGCTCCATCCCAGGACCCTGAGATCATCAGCTGAGCTGAAGGGAGAGGCCCAACCCACTGAGCCATCCAGGCACACCCATCACACACATTTAAACTTTAACACCAAATAAATAGAAATGTAGCAACATTAGTACAGAACATTTATTGGAAATTGTCATTTTTGCATCATACAACTCATCATGCTCTCTCAACCCCCATTCTGTCGTGGTTGCACAATTAACCCCACTGATGAGGGAACAGGAAGCTGGCTGAGGACAAAGCAAAAGCTGGCACCTTGCACCTCCTCTTCACCCGCTCCCCTAGGTAGTATGTGTAGCATTCCTCAGGCAGCCCTGACTGCCATGAACAATAAGCAAATAGTTAACTTGCAGGGATCACAATCCTGCTAGACAGGAGTCTCCCTTGGCTTACAAATGTCCTAAATCTCACTAACAAAGACTATTGATAGCAGGATTATGACATCCCACCAAAAAGTCTCCCAACTATCTTAATGTTAATGGCTGGTCTAAAGACAACATTGATCAAGCCCCAAGGGCAAGGCCTCTGGTAGGCCTCTGACATCCTGGCACCTTGTAGGCCCTCTTTAGCATATGAAAGCTCCATTGAAACCTTCCTTCCCCTCACCTGCCCCGAACAACAGGGTACATAACCTGCCATCCCTCACAACCTGGGGCAGCAGCTCTTCCTGCTCAGGGGTCCTGTCCGTGTGCTTTAATAAACCACCATTTTGCACCAAAGATGTCTCAAGAATTCTTTCTTGGTCATCGGCTCCGGACCTCAGCCCAACCGAATCTCACCTAGATTCTAGAACTTCATTCACCCACCACCACCAAAAAAAGAACACAATCACTTTGTTTGAGTTACTCTGCTGTTAGGATCCAATTTGATCCTAAATATGGCATCTAGTTTTATAAAATCCAAGTAAAAAAAAAAAGAAAAGAAAAAAGTCTGGGCAGGGGCCATTAATTTATTTTTAACCAGATGGGATTTTATCCTAGAAATTTCTAAATATTTTAGGTTATAATTTCTTTGGACATGGTAATCCCACATGTTTTTTATGTTACATGTGAAATTGGCAACTCTTTTTAGGTAAGAAAACATCATCTACGTACTTCATGTGATCATGGAGTTTGCATGATTTCTAGGAGGCATTATCATTTTTAATTCCAGAGAGTGCTGCTATGATTCCCTAGTGAAAAGGCAAGAACACCTTGGTCTCATCCCTTAAAGTTGTGGGCCAAACCTTAACTGCTCTATAACACTACTGGCTACTCACTATAAGCAGTTTGTCCCCGGAGTGTGTGTCCATTTGTAGAGAGCAACATGAAGTCTCTCATGTCAACCAGAAGCCTTGTCAAGCAATGACATGAGTAGTTAAGGTCCTGTGCTAGGAGATAGCGCCAGACCAAGATCCGCTGACACCCCAGAACTGCTAAGGAGCAGAACCAGAGGAGGCCTGCAGAGACCCAAAACTGTTCAAATCCCTTTAAAAGGGGGAGCATTTTGGCAGCGAACTGCCAGACTCTCCAGACATGACCCCTCTATGTCTGACCACAGAAAAAAAGCAACTGCAACCAAAGACCCTGCCCTATTGATCTTGGAACAGAACCAGGATCCTGCCCTGCTTGAACATCCGGAGCAGTGAGGGCTGACAACTGACCCTGAGGGGACCCGGCCTTATCTCAACCACAGGCCCACAGACTGACTTTGCGTTTGGTTCCTTAACTTCCTGCTCACTTCTGTTATCCTGTTTGTTGTGCGGTTTGTCTTCTGTCCTGCTTGAGTGCAGTGTGAGAAGCCAACTTTAATCACATGGTGAAATGTCATTGAGTTTGGAATCCTGAGCCTGCTTTACAATTGTGATTTAAATTGTGGGAAAACACAGCTCACGTGTGTACCTTGGCATGCTCATGGTACCCTTCTTCTTGATGGCATAATTTTTTATTTCACTTGGACCCTTTCTGAAGCTCTCTCTATTTCTTTAATTGACTATTTCGGCAGGGAGTTCACCAGATTTTGTCAGATTTTCTGATTCCCCTTGTGGCTTGGCTGGGTTTGAGCCAAGAATTGAGCAGAAGCTGGAGACATATGCTACCTTGTGGGATTCAGTCCCTCACTTTCCTGCTGCATCTGCTGGAGCCCCACTGTCTTCTCCATCTCTCCCAGATTCCTTATATCCTCTGGATAAATTTGTTTAATATTATTTTTCTAAGAACACATGTATATTAAAAGTCTATTTTACCAAGACAAAAGGGGCAGAATATTGCCCTCTACACCTGCTCCGTATCTTCATATCAGTTCTGAAACCACAGAATGCACAGCTACAAGCAGGATAGCAAACTAACATTAACTATTTTCCTGTAAATCCTGAAATGTTGATGACTCTGAATGAGGCTGGATTTGCTCTTTTTAGTTAAGAAGATCATTTTACTTAAGCAATAACTATACATGAAATAGGAAAGTCAATTCATTTGCTAAATTACCACAGATGAATTTTAAATTATTATATTAAGGATACAAGATCATTCTATAAATAGGCATTTAAGTATGGATTTCTCCTACATGTGCTATTCAGAAGGACCTGATTTACATAGTCCAGATAATGAAAGAAATTACGAGAGGTTTTTCTCTTAAGAAATTACTTTCTTTACTCTTTGTCAGTTTAAATTTCAGATCTCATTTTAATACTACTGATTTTCTACTTGAAGGTATATTACCCTTAAGTAAAGAAAATAGTTCTCTATTTTTTTTTAATTTACTTTAACTTTATTTATTATCCAAAGATAGCATTCCAGGAATGATTTGCCTATTGAAACAAATATTTACTACACGTAGTTTAAAGAAAATATACTCAGAAATGATCGTATAAGAACCTGCATACGTATGATACTTAAATCAAGCTTGAAATGTGTTCTCAGAACTAACGTTACATACATATAAACTATTGATCACTAGTATTATGAGAGCTTGGGCAGTTTTTCTTTTTCTTAGTAAACTGCAAGCCCTGGATACAGGTTTTGTCCTCTTGTTTTGATATAATTAGATTTAATGAATAGTCTTTGCCATTCACCAGCTGTACACACCTAGGGGAGCCACCCAACATTGCTGTGCTTTGTTTAATGATCCACAAAATGGAGAAAATAATAGCACTCAATTCACAAGGTTGTTCCAAGGACAAAATATGAGTCATATGCAGAGATCTCAGTACAGTATTATCACTCAGCACATGCCAAGAAACATCATCATCACCATCATCACCATCACCATCACCATCATCATCATCATCACCATCATCATCATCATCATCACCATTATCACCATCACCATCATCACCATCACCATCATCATCATCACCATCATCATCATGACAATCCATATGCTTCCAATCAGCTAATTTTTTTCTCACTCCAAGTACACAGCATTTTTCCGAGTCCAAATCAGAGCTCAGTTATTTTTGCTTTTGTGAAATTAATATATAAAGGATCCAAGTAACTGATGAAACACAGCTTTACTTTTCTTTCACTGGTTTTCAAAGGCTGGGGATCATAAAATAAACATTTCCAATGTTTACTACAGCAGCTCTTGCCCAAGAGATATAAAAACTGACACCATGGTTCTGGACAACAGATTCTAATAAACTGAAACTGATAAAGACCATAGACTGTAGCTAACCTCAGGATGTTAAACTCTTATTGCACTTAATTGAGACACTTTACTGCTTAGTGAAAAAAGGGGCTTGTTTTAACCAACTGTGTAGACCTGGGACTAATTCTGTCTTATCCCAGTGCTATTTTTCAATGCTTAATTAGCTTGGTAGTATGAATTTCCCCTTTCTAGCACTTAGAAACTCCTAAATCCCCCCCACACTTGGTAATTTCTTGGTAATTTCTGCTCTTTTTTAAAGAAACAAAGTTTGATTTTCAAAAATATTATTATTTGAAAGAGTAATTTCAAAAGTCCTTTTCAGACAATTCCCTTTTTTCCTTTTGAGGAAAAAAATCCCTTTACCTAAACATGGTAAAGGAATAGCCCACTGTGGGGAGTGGAGTTTATGGTAATAGAGGGTCAAAGAGTGATGGAGACAAGCAAGAGTTTCAGTGGGCCTGAAATCTGAATATTCAAGTGCGGCAATACAAAGTAAAAGGGTGTTATAATCAGTGGAACCTCAATCAGGGTCCAGAATCAGAAGCTTTAATGGGAAAAATATGTCTTCTGAAAAAGCTTAATATAAAGTATTTCCTTTTTAAAAAAAATAATTTGTCTAGGGGGCTCCTGGGTGACTTAGTTGGTTAAGTGATCTACTAGTTTCGATTCATGCCGTGATCTCATGGTTTGTGGGATCCTGTGGTCCAGCTCCTCGTGCAACGGGGAGTCTGCATGAAAGACTCTCTCCTCCATCCCTTCCCCTACTCACTCTCTCTCTCAAAAAATAAGTCTTAAAAAAACACAATTTGCCTAATTACTATTATTTATTAGGTATAACCTCTTAAAAGTCAAATAGTAGTTATATAAACTAATAAATATAAAATGTATATCTGTGACCAATTCTATTTTCCAAAGCATTTAAAACTGATTGCACGCTTAACAAATTAAGCTTTTTGCAAGTCCAGTTCTTTATATGGTCCAAATATTAGATTCTCTTAAACGTTTTAAAACCTCTTGAAGTTGGGCAGAAACACAATGATTATACTTAGCCCCCTCTGAAATGCAAAAATAACAATGTTTGTTAAATGCTGAATTATCACCATGATTTTCCTTTTTCTTTAATCATTTAGTTTAATTTTTTTTTCATTTTCAGCTCTAACTCCAACACCTCTGTATAAGCTTCAGCATCTATCCAGTTTATTTTGTTCTATCAGGAGTCAGTGCTTTTAGATACTTTCTAATCCTAGTTGAAATGACTTTGTTCTCTTACATTATTTATAAATAATCTGTCTAGATTTTAGGAAAATCCAACATGTCTTTAGTACAACTGAGTGATAAACTGTTAACCTAAGTCTAAAGATGCAGTTAGAAGAATAAACCTATTTTCTTTAAAGATTTATGTATTTATTTCCAAGGGAGGGGTAGAAAGAGTGGGGGGAGGTGTCAAAGGGATAGGGAGAGACAGAATCTCAAGCAGAAAGTGCAGAGCCCAACATGGGGCTTGACTTAGGACCCTGAGATCATGATCTGAATGGAAATCAAGAGTCCAATGCTTAACAACTAAGCCACGCAGGTGCCCCAGAAGAACTATCCTTCTTAAATAAGTGTGAATGAACTAAGTTACCTGAATGTATAATTGCACTGGTAAATCTTATTTTCTGTCCTTAGTTGAATGTCCAATCTGCCTTTCCTTTGTTGTTGTTTTAATGCATTAGCAGAGTCATTATCATATTGTATTAAGGAGATGGAGAATGAGTCTAGCTATAGCTTCCTTAAATCACTACAAGGATGGCATTGCCATGTCCATCACCACTTCCCCTGCAGGGTGTCCCTTGGTAGTTTTTGTCTAGGGGACAGAAGTAAAAAGACAAAGGTGATGTGGATCTCTTTTGTCAAGGCAGGTCTGGAACAACACAGTTTTCTGCTACTAAAATTGTCTTTACTCTTGTAGGCCATCCTAACTGAAGTGGAGATATATCCAGAAATGCCATGACTCGAATGGCCTAATAAAAACGATGGTGCTGTCAGAAATTATCCAGAGTAACATAATTTGGGACTAGTACCTCATAAAAAAGCAATGTGTGAATAAGCAAATAAATAATACATAAGTAAAATACATGCCTACATATCCAGAGAGTGCTTCTTCACCCACCCTACCTCCCAGATTTCTAGCACATATGCCTAAGAAGTATACCACCTCATGTTCATATTGCATGGTATTGTGTGTTAGAGTGTGACTGTCTCAACCCAGAAATAGGTAATGACTGTGATTGTAGCATCTGGCCATATACATTTCATGGGAGATGTATTCTCATTCATGTAAATGTGTTTATTCTCATAGCTATTGAGATGTATGTCTAAATGTATATATTCTCATAGCTATGTAAAATCATAGCTATTGTTAAATAAAAATCTTAGTATATATGACATTTCTGCAGATGTATTCTCATTCATCTAAATACCAATGAGCTTAAAAAAAAAAACAACAACAACAAAAACCCCCACACAGATGGACACTTCCATGGCAACCATCACATAGGGGATCCACCACCTTGCCAAGGATGTAGCTAATGGAAGATAAGGAAAGAGAAAGAAAAGAAAAATAACCCTGGGAGCTCCCAGCTTGCGGGTGCATGACATGCAGCTGGACCAAGTTGTTTCTTATGGAAAACAGTTAATTTCATAAAACACTAACATCAGAGAAGATCATCCTGTGACTACATTAGATTAAAATAAAAACAAAACCATTTCACCATTCCAGAATCATATAAATAAGGAAAAAGAAAAAAAGAAAGAAAGAAAAAGAGACCCATAGCCTATATTTATCAAATACTAAACATTCCCCCATCATTTCAGATCAAGGCTCATTATAGATCACCGCATAGGTGAATGGAGATGCAGATAATTGTAGAATTTTAGAGAACATAAACCAAGTACCATGCAAGAAACAGAAAGGATAGGGGGACATCTTAGTCTCAGTTTCTTAATTTTGAGAATGAAGAGATAGTATTACAAAAGAAAAACAACTTTTGATATATTAGCAGAGACATAATTATATAGAGAGTAAAGAAAATTTTATACTTTTAAAAAGCAGAAATAGTACAATAAATAAAAACATGTCATTTGTATTCTGTAAACAGGATCATGTACATAACTCTTGGATATTTCAGGGTAATTCAGTTGATCAGATCATTTAAATTAAAATGGATTTTAAAATATCAGAATATGAAAATGTGCACCTAGGACTGTCAGTTTCTGAAACCTAGCTAAGACAAAAATACATTTAAAATATATGAATTATTCATAATAATGTGAAATAACACTTCTTACAGATTACTAGAATGCTAAATTTTTACAGTGTGAAGCATGATTTTTCTCTCTAATGCAATAATCTTTTAAAATCACAGCTATTGTTAAATAAAAATCTTAATATATATGACATTTCTGCAGATTACTGTTTATTTTAAAACTGAGCTGCTACGAAACAAAATATTTCAGCACAATTTACATTTCTATTATGGCTGCTTTTACCACTCACCCATGGCTTTCAGATGGCAAACATAATTCTCAGTGTTTTCTTCTTCTGTTTCCCTAAACAACAGGAAAACTCATTATGTGTTTTATTTTGAGAAGGGTATCATACTTTTGAGGCACACATTATTTGTATAGCCTCAAGTTTTCAGAGCTAAAAAGTGAACACACACACATAAAATAATTTGATGTATTAATTATATATGTGTATTATATATTTTAAATAAAAGTAAATACTGTTTTACTCAAGAAGTATTATTTTGGAAATGTGTTCAAAACCACTGAGTTCCTTAGTTCATGGTTGTGGGTGACTGAAATAGATTGTAGTTAACCTAAACCAGATAATAGATTATACTGCGTGACATACAATTTAAAGGGAAGGTTGAAGAAGCAGGATCAGGGTGAGGACAGTGACCATGGACACGGGACCCAGAAAGTCAGTGAAGTTGTATTTCATGACCCATGACCAGTCTGGTGAGAGTAATGGTGCTGCCCACTCAGACCTGGGTCGTTAGCCACTGGACCTCTCATGAATGAATGATTCTTTGTTTCTGGCCTTTTTGCCACTTGCTCTTCTTTCAAATTCCTCCATGAAGCCATCTGTATTAATTTTCTAGGGCTGTCATAACAAATTACTCCAAACTGATGGCTGAAAAAACAGCTATTCATTTTCTCACGATTCTAGAAACCAGAAATCCAGTCAAGGTGCCGGTAGTGCCACACTTCCCTCAAAAAATAGTGAAGAACCCTTCCTTGCCTCTTCCAGCTTTGGGTAGCTCAGGTATATCTTGGAGCTACATGTGGCTATTTAGAGTTAGTTTTAATTAATATAAAATGAAAAGCTACTATAAAGTCAGTACCTCCATTGCAATAGTCGTATTTATTCTTTTTTAAATTGAGGTATAATTAACATATAACATTATATTAGTTTCAGGTGTACAAAAATAATTCAGTATTTGTATATATTGTGAAATGATCAATAAGTCTACCTACCAAATGTCACCGTACCAGTTAGAATTTTTTTTTTAATTTTTAAATGTGAGAACTTTTAGGGTTTACTCTCTTATGTCAAGAGTTCGCAAGCCACATGTGGCTCCTGGTGGCTGTATGCAGCCCTATGGACTATGCAGCACTGTCATCACACAAAGCACTCTTGGACAGCCCTGTTCTAGAACATTTGTGTAGGGGGGGTAAAAAAAAAAAAAAAAAAAAAAAAAAAGGTTTCACCTTGCTGGGCATTAATAAAAGTCCCTACAAGTACCTGTTGCTTGTAGAGCAAATTCATTATTTATTTTTCAACACCAGCAGGATAGTTGTTTATTCTACATTTAGATAGGATTTTGCTGCCAGCTGTGCCTTGCTCACTTCTACCATTCATGGGCTTACCTGTGGCCTTCCTCACCCTCCTGGCTGGCTGTAGGTAAAAGATTAAAGAATTTACTCCACAGAGAAGTTATTAGGCAGTGGCTGCTCAGATATTTCTCATCTTCATATGCATGCCACAATATAAAACCAGGTCACCTTCCCTAAGGAGAAATCAACTATGAAAAGCTCAGTTACAATCAATATGTATGCTGACTTCTAGGCTGCTGTGCATGATTTGAGCTTGCCTCTCCTTTATGCTGCTGTTTCTCCCAGAGTCAGTGTTGCAACATGGTTTCTGCAAGTCAGGGCAAGGTGTTGCACTTCAGATAATTATACCCAGTTACCTTCTTGCAAAACACGTGCTTCCCAAGTTTATAGCTTTCTACTACTAGCCTAGAAATTGCAGTGCAAAAAAATTTCATAGAAATTTCTTCCAAATTAGAACCTTAAATAGTCACTAGATAAAAAAAGATTTTTCCAGACATTACAATAATGATTTTTTCTTTTTAATTTTTCCCATTTTTATTAATTATTTTTATTTTTAATTTCCAACAATATAAATACTGTTTTTTTCACAGCAGGCTACTCTTCTCTAATTAGGCATGTTCTCAAATTTCTCAGATGAGACTGTTTATCCTTAAAATATTCCTTCTGTTTTCTGTGTCAGGTTTTTTTTTTTTTTTTTTTTCAATATGCACGGTTAGGATTTGTAGATTTATTTCCTAAATTTATCCTTTAATGTTCTCTAATATTTGGTAAAATTTTAGATTTACTGCTCAAATTTGAAAGAAAATGACTAGATTAATAATATTTGGTAATTTAATGTCCTCATCCCATGCAAGAAAATTATTTCTATCCCTGGGTCATCAGTAAATGCAGAATTCTGATGATTAAACACTGATCCTGATAATGTTGTGGGGAACAAGGATTTGTTGGATGACTTTCCCTTCAACATGCACCAGTGATTTTTCTATCTTGTAATGGTTCTTACCTTTCCTAGAAAGCTGGGTTACCTGTGGAAAATTCCATTACCTCAGATCCAATGAAGTCTCTCTTTTTAAAAAAAAAAAAAATTTCTACATCAGGGAATGAGTGGTATTTATGATATTATCTTGAGACAAACTGCAGAAGCCCATAGTTCTACATTAGGTAGTATGTGGAGACAACATTCTGTTTTCTTTGTTTTCCTAAATGAATCCCCAGCTTTAGATATCTCACAGCATTCTCCTTTGCAGCTCTTGTCCTCAATTTACAGTTTATTTTAGGCTATTTCTTTTTTTGAAAATTCACTTTATTGGATATAATCTCTTTTTGCTGTGTGGAGTAGAATATTCTTCAAGTCAATTTGTTAACGCTGTCAGTCTAACCTGTCTTGCTTTATATATTCCACATATTCATCACAGTGTGCATCTGTCCCCAATTCTATTCATGACTTTCAATATCAACATTCATTCTCCGTTGTTGTTTTACCTTTGTTTTGTTAAGTACTGCATTTCTTTCATTTTGAAGGAGTAGAAAACATGGTATGTTCTACTGCCATTAATGCAGCAGTTAATTTTTTTTAAAGCAGTGATTATATGGAATTTTTTCTCTAGTGAATTCTGTTAATATTAGAAAAATGATATTTCAACAGTGCTCTTTTCCCAGTTAGCATCAACAAATGTATTTTAGGAAATACATACGTCATGGTAGATAATTTTCTAATGTGAAGTTTCAAGTAAGTAGTTCAACTTTGCATCAGGATTCAGTTATTACATGCAAACATAAAAGTAAGTTTGAATGGTTGTGAACATTTTCTTTCACTATTATTAAAAGGATTGCCTGGAACTATTTTTTACTTTTACTTTTCATTTTTTTAAGTGGGCTCCACATGCAACATGGAGCTTGAACTCACAACCCTGATATCAAGAGCCATGTGCTGTACTGACTGAGCCAGTCAGCTGAACTGCCTGGAAGTATTTTTAAGGAAAAACATTACTAATATGTCTATTATTCCCAGACTTGGAAAGCCACCTGCCATAGTAAGAACTGTTTCAACCAACATACATCCTCAGTTCACTCAAGTCCTATCTACTTTAAAGTCCAGACATTTTAGAGTGGAGATGGAATACTTCTGGGTAAGTGGTGGTGGGCTTGTAATTAAGGGTACCTAATCTCTCTAATTAAAAACTAGAGGATTCAGTAACTCTCATGTACCTCCAGTACATGCTCATTGATTAATAGCCTCATGTAGTTTACACATAGGCCAAACAATGATAATGGGATTTCTATGAAAGACACACTAATGACATATATTAATAATGTAAATTGGTAGATAAAGAAATGGGTTTTGGGGCACCTGGATGGCTCAGTGGGTTAAGCCTCTGCCTTCAGCTCAGGTCATGATCTCAGAGTCCTGGGATCGAGCCCTGCATCAGGCTCTCTGCTCAGTGGGGAGCCTGCTTCCCCCTCTCTTTCTGCCTCTCTGCCTACTTGTGATCACTCTCTCTGTCAAATAAATAAATAAAACCTTAAAAAAAGAAAGAAAGAAATAGTTTTTGTCCTTTTTATGTTGTAGTATATATTTAGGTGAAACATAAGTATACATGCATTTTTGTAAGGTGGGGAAAATGGATCATGAAATAAAAATAAATAAATAAATAAAGTCATGTAATTTAGATGGCTTAATATGACTAGATGATCAATTTTGCTGTAAATGTGATGGGTATTTCGATATTAAATCAAATGATGCGCATCTATTTCTTATAAAATATCTAGAAAAAGGAATAATATAGTGTCTTTTCATGATAAATGTGTAACATTATTTTTTCTGATAGTAATGTGTAGTATCCTGATTTTGTCTATTAAATCCTTAAAAGATGGAGACGAATTTATAAACTGTGACTAAAACATTGACCGACAAAATATGCCCTTTCCTTGCTCAGTTTGGTTAAGAACAAACAAAAATATGAAGTAGATATTTTGTCAAAGCACTTGTTGGGTTGAATTTATCATACTGCTATAAGTAATAATAATTTCTGCTTAACTTGAAGTGTTGGTTAAATGATTGCTTAAAAAGAATCTTAAAGGAACACACATTTTAAATAATGGAAGGTTAAATGACATAACTACTAATCCATTTCCAAATTAAAGTTCTATGATTGCACATGGTGGGTCATATACCAATATGCATACACAATCTGATTCATACCAAGCAGAACTCATCTATATGCATTATTTAAGTAGTACATGGAAAATACCTGCTAGGAGAAAAACTGCAGATTTCATTATACTAAAGTGTTTATATATTTTTCCATTTATGAAATAAGGAGACAAAAATAATCTCACTTTGTAAGGATGAGTATTTGGATATGAATTTCACAAAGAAAGTTACAAATTAAATTCATCTCCTTTTTTTTTGCTGTTTTAAAGGAGTATAAGGGAAGTATTTTTGTTTTTCTCAACTGAAAGAGTTTTCTCTAGTTTGACTTAAATAAATTTATTGTGTCACATCAGGTGGCTATCTATGTTCAGATATCTTAGTGGGTAATAATAAAGGAATATTGCCACTTAATAAGAAATTTTGTCTGAAATACACAGAAACACACTGACAGTAATATTGGTGTACCTTAGTAAAAGATAAAAGCCAGATCTCATTTTAATAAAAAAATGATTAGACAATATTGGGGCAAATGAATTGCCCTGAAATAGAGTCCAACAATGCCACAACAGCCTAAAATATTAAAAAATTATTTACTGTGAATAGCTATAGGAGAAGTCTGAGATACTTCTCATAAAGAGGTATTTTAAGCTTCTATGACAGCAAGCATTATAAAAAATAATTTTCAGAGATTTATAGAATATCATCTCAGTGTTCTCTGTCAGCTTTCAGTCTTCATTCATTTGAATTAAGTGTAGACTTAAATAAAGTGGGGGTTTTCAATATGCAATGCCATCCACATTATTTATTTAATTTGCCAACAATTAAAATATTTTTGTTGGCTGTAAAATTGGTGTATTAAGGAAAATGTTATTTATCACTAATAAATACATAAAACAACCAGATGTTGCTTGTATATTTAACATTTCATGTAAAATTAATAATCATTTTTCTGTGTAAACAAAAACCTCTGCAAGGTATGTATATGACAGTATTAATAGAAAGAGATGTGTTCCCTTACTCACTAATTCATTTATTTATTCAGCTCAAAGAGTGTATGAAACCCTCACATGTATCAGGATCTGTGCTTTTTACTGAGATTCGAAACACTTGAAAAGCACAATCACAACCACAATAAAGGCAGATTTTTGTAATACTGATTCTGAGAGAATGGAAAACTTAGAAATCTAAAATATGCTCCTGTTTCCCCATCTGCTGGTGGATAAATTGCATTAAAGACTATTTTCTGTGGTTTTGAGACTCAAAGAACTGAACGAGAAAGGGGGGAAATGAACTGCATCCTACACACACCTACACACGCATACATACGGATACACACACAAGAGAAGTGTAATCAAATAGTAGGCAAAAGAAAAATCCATGGCTATTGGTGAAAGAAAGCAATTGATTTAGAGAATTATCATGGGGCAAAAATCTAAAGACCTGTCCTGAGGCTGCCTTTGGGACACTGATTGAGACACTTCTTGAAGATACAGCTCCCATAGAGGAAATTCCCAGAATCAAAAGGCAGGCAAGCAAGAAAAGTCTAATGTCCAAATTTAAAAATGAATTTAAGGAGAAAGAGATTAGAAAGAAATGAAGAGAGGATGGGAGAAAGAAATGGATGACAATTTTTAGAATTGAAGAAGACATGATTCCACAGATCCATAAAGGCACAAGTTTTTTTGACTTACAATCGGCTAAATGTACAACTAGACATGTTTCATTGACAGGACAAAGATTGAAATCTTGCCATTTGCGACAACATGGATGGAACTAGAGCGTATCATGCTTAGCGAAATAAGTCAAGCAGAGAAAGACAACTATCATATGATCTCCCTGATATGAGGAAGTGGTGATGCAACATGGGGGCTTAAGTGGGTAGGAGAAGAATAAATGAAAGCAAAACTTTAAAGCCTAAAAAGCCACTAGGGGGGCATCTGGATGGCTTAGTGGGTTAAGCCTCTGTCTTCGGGTCAGGTCATGATCTCAGGGTCTTGGGATTGAGGCCTGCATCGGGCTCTCTGCTCAGCGGGGAGCCTGCTTCCCTCCCTCTCTGCCTGCTTCTCTGCCTACTTCTGATCTCTCTCTGTCAAATAAATAAGATCTAAGTCAAGACATTTACAAAGATAGTTTTCTCAAGAAATATTAAAGGCAGAAGATAATAATATAATATCTTTTTTTTAAAGATTTTATTTATTTTTATTTTTATTTTTATTTTTTATAAACATATATTTTTATCCCCAGGGTAATGTGAAGTGATAGATACCTTCTCTGAATTGCATACCCATCTTTCTACTCAAATGTGAAAATATATATATAAACAAAAACTGTGTTTAACCCCAATATACCCATGCTAATGCAATGAGAAGTACAATGCAGGAAATTGAAGAAATAATTGCAGAAGGAAAGTCTGGACAATAAGTAGAAAAATAATTCTAAAGCAAGTAATTAAGAATATAATTTTAAAGAGATTCATGATATAATTTTTTAATTAAATAAAAAGAGTCATCCAGATGATTAGAGGCTTGCATTTGAACGGCTTTTTAAAAAGATATTTTGGCTGGGTGTGATGCATACGCAATGAAACTTGGAACACTGAAAAAATGAAGTTTAACTATCCAAAAAAAAAAAAAAAAAAAAAAAAACCACCCAAAACTTTTGGCTCTCTACTCCTCCCACTTTGACAGAGAACTGCACCTTCTGGTGCAGCACCAGCTGCATTACAGAGACACAATGGTGAAGGTCAGAGTAAATGGATTTGGCCATATTGGGCAACTGCTCACCAAGACTCCTATTAACTCCAGCAAAGTAGATACTGTCACCATCAGTGATTCCTTCATTGACCTCAGCTAGATGGTCTACATATTCCAGTAGGAGTCCACCCACAAAAATTCAATGGCACAGTCAAGAGTGAGAATGAGAAACTTCTCATCATCCGTCATTTCCATCATCATCATTTCTATCATCAACGGAAAGCCCATCTCCATCTCCCAGGAGCAAGATATTGCCAGCATCAAATGGGGTGATGCTTGTGCTGAGTATCTTGTGGAATCCACTGGGGTCTTCATTTATGGCTGAGGGGCTGCCCAGAACAATATTCCTGCTTCTACTGGTGCTGCCAAGGCTGTAGGCAAGATTATCCCTGAGCTGAGTGGGGGGGTCTGGCATAGTTTTCTGTGTCCCCACCCCCGATGTGTCAGTCATGGATCTAAACTTCTGCCTTGAGAAAGCTGCCAAATATGATGGCATTAAGAAGGTGATGGAACAGGCATTGAAAAGTCCCCTCAAGGGCATCCTGGACTACACTGATGACCAAATTGTCTCCGGCTGTTTCAACAGTGACACAATTCTTCCATCTTCAATGCTGGGGCTGGCATTGCTCTCAATGACCACTGTGTCAAATTCATATCATGGTATGACAATGAATTTGGCTATAGCAACCAAGTGGTGGACCTTATGGTCCATATGGCCTCCAAGGAGTAGGAGCCTCCAAACCACCGGCCCCAGCGAGAGCAAGAGAGGCCCTCAGCTGCTGGGGAATCCTCACCATAACTCATCCCACAACACACTGAGAATCTCCTGACCTCTACAGAGTTTCAATCCCAGACTTCCTGAAGAAGAAGAGATGCATGAGGAGCCCTACCTTGTCACGTACATTCAAGGAAGTATACTGTACCCAGCCCCCCCCCCCCAAAATTAAAAAAACAAATAAATAAAAAGATCTCTTGTCCTTATCAAGAACTGGTGAAAATTCCTAAAGTGCTTGTTTGAAATGATACTTATTTTCCTTTGGAGTCTGGTAACATTACCACACAATGTAAGAGTGTAAAGATTTTATCAAGTAGAACTTACAAACCCTAACATAATGTGAAAATTGGAATCCCTTGAAGATGTAACAGTAAATATTAAATTCTGAATAGAATTCCAAGTTATCCTTTTGTAATATGTTTTATTGTAAGATTATTGAATGATGATATGTACAAAGTAACCCCTTGGTAAATTTAGCTATCATTTTCATCCTTAGTATTCTCACCAGTAGACTTATATTCTCTTGGATAATACAGATAAGCAAGCAGGAAACCAAAATAGAGTAAAATCAAGATACATCTCATAAAACCTTTGGCATAATATAGGATTGATGAATAAATAATAAAATTGCAAGGAAACAGGAAAATATGAAAGAAATTATGTGTAAGCTAAGATGTGAGGTCAAAAAGTGAGAATCTATGCATTCTTGATTATTCTAGTGATCAGTATAGCTGGTGTAACCATTAATTTTATGTGTCAATGAAACCTGCTTCAGGGTGCCCAGATTAAACATGTGCCCATGACAATGTTTTCTGGATGAGAATAGGATTTGAATCAGTGGACTCAGTAATGTAGAATGCCATCCCCAACATGGGTAGACCTCAACTAATCTGTTGAAGCCCCAACTATGACAAAAGATTAAGGAAGGAGAAATCCACCTCTCTTTTCCTGCCTCACTGATTGATCTGGGATATTACTTCTCATCTTCTTCAGTCCTTAGGATGGGATTTATGTCATTGACTCTCCTGGTCATTTATTATGAGACAATTTCTCATAATAAATTCCTCTCTCCCTCTCTTCCTCTTTCTCTCTCTCTCTCTCTAGATAGATAGATAGATCATCTCTTTCCCCAGTGAATCCTTACTAATGCAGTCAATCATGAGTTCTTAATGTAGTTCAGAGTTTTCCAGTGGAACATTAAAAATTGCAGGCCAAACTAAATATTGTATTGGTGTTTGGCTATAAATAGTTACTAGATGTATTTATTTTTCTATAAACACATCTTGGTTTTTTTTTTTACACATACCTTGTTTTATTTTATATCTTAATCATACAAAAAATAAATAAGTAAAAAGTATGTCCTGTAGAACAAAAATAATTCTTTGTCTTTGAGATGATTAATTTCAGTTTATTTACTGACTCTAAGGTATTCCCTATAGGCTTAAAATCTTGGTGAAATTTCCATTTAATATCCATTTTAAAAATCAGGAGAAGTTTATAGGCATCATAGTGCTAGTTCTTGGTAGTAATGAATCCTATTACATTTATGATTGTGTTATCATATCAGTTAATGCATTTTATGTGCAATGATGCAGTTCCACCCCCTACATCCATCAGCAAAAGTGAATCCTTTTTCAAGGTCTCTACATGAATACTAAATAAATGAATAGAAAATATGCAGAATCAAAATGTGGGAGATAAATCCATGTTAACCATCGCTTGACCGATATTGCTATTTAACATTTTTTTTTGACAACTACATTTTCTTACATTGTAGTATACAAGTACCTATATTTCCAGAGTTAAACTCATTTTTATTTGAATCAGCCCTAATTTATCAATTGAAATCATCAAATAAGATATTGGATATTTTTAAAGGGAAATAGGGAATATGCTAGGACTTACATAATCTTTCCCCATACATTATGTATTACTATTTAAATTCTTAATAACTATTGCTTTTAATACAGTTCTGTGCCTTGTCAGCCCATATGTTGCCAAACATCAATTTTTTTTTTTAATCAAGAATTCTTTTCTGCATTTGGTTTCTTTCCGGCTATATCATTGTGATATTAATTACTGACATCAACATATAATTTCCATTTATCCCAGAAACATAGAAACAGTATTTTTTAAAGAGGAGTGTGTGTGTGGGAGGAAATATCTTTTACACTTGGAGAAACTCCAGGTGATATTATCCCACAGATAATTTTCCAGAATATTTTTTCTTATAGTTTTTTCTCCCAAACTTCTTTTGATGAAGTATTGACCTTGCTATCACAAATATTTAATATACAGCTTGGGAACAAATTTCCCTGAGCATCCTTCTGTCTGAAGCATCTATTACAAATTTTCCATGATTATTTTAAATACTTCAACTAGCATTTCTTGGAATAAATACAACAGAATAACCTAGTTTTAGTGAAAACCATAAACTTTGTGACCATAGAAAATCTGTCAAAGAGGTTTACTGAAATAACATGATGATATTATTAGGTCTTATTTCATCTATCATTTCGGCTTTACATGATAGTTCAGTTTCAAAAGGAAAATAGTGATAAAATGAATCGACATATTATTTATGATAATATATAGGAGATACTTGCTCAGGGATGACACTAAGAGTTTTTTCATACACCTACACTCTTAATTCTCACACAAAACTATGAATTGCATGTATTTATCATTCTGATTTTCTAGATGAGCAAATACACAGAGAAATGTGTTACACAAGTTCATACACACAGTACATGTTGCAGGAAGGGTACATTTACCCCTGAACAGTTGGGCAGAGATGTTTTCTTATCCCTCACCTCTCTTCTTTTGTTGGTTCCAGTCAACAGACTTCATGAAATTGTAGGATATTTTTCTTACTATGATTCCACGGCCTTTTTTTTTTTTTTTTTAATTAAAATGTTGACATTATAGGCAAGAAAAGAAAACTAGCAGCCCATCATTGTAAAGATATGTCAATCAAATTTTGGGAATAATGGCAGACAGAAGTGAATGTAAGTAATACAATACTTTGGAAAAGTTTAATAATTATAAGTAACATTTGTAAAGATCTTTATTTTTTGTATTTGCATAACTTCTTGACTTGGAATATTTCTGGGATGCTTGCAGTGGGAATTAGTTATCAGTTATTATTCATTTCTCATGAACCCTGATCCCATGTGTCCCTAAGTAGCCATCAGCTCATTACCACCTTCCTGCGGGTATCCGGTTTCCCTCTCATTCTTTGTTAAAGTCAAGGTTGGAGAAAACTGGAGATTCATTCTAATTAATTATATTTTGGTCATTTCTATTTTTAATTTTTTTGGCAAGGCCCAGGCATTAACACAAACATTTTCATATCAATATGAACTTTATTTTTTATTAATGGAAATTTTAAGAAAGGCAGGTTTGTCATATGGGTTTAAATATGGTTATCTAAAAAGACATGTCCCATCTGGTGTCTGGTTCTCCCGTGGTTTGAATTTTGGCCATTCTAACAGGTATATAGTTTTTTCTCATTGTTGCTTTAACTTATAAAATTGCTAATGACATTTGATGTTGAGCATCTTTTCGTATGCTTTTTTTTTTATCCCTATGTCTTTTTTGGTGAGGTTCTTCAAAACTTATGCTCATTTTTTAATCTGTTTTTTTCACTTACTTAAGGTTGAGTTTGAGAGTTCTCTGTATATTTTAGATAGCTGTCCTTTAACAGCCAATGTCTTCCACAGAACTTTTTCTCATTCTGTGGCTACCTTCTCATTCTTTTGGCTCCTTTGTGAAACAGTAATTTTTAATTTTAAGGGAGTCCAGTGTATTATTTTCCATGGATTATGCCTTTGTTATATCAAAAAAGTCACCACTGAACCCAAGGTCATAGAGAATTTATCCAAAGCTATCCTCTAGGAGATATGGAGTGTTGCTTTTTACATATAGTCTATGATTTATTTTAAATTAATTTTTGTGGAGTGTGTAGGGTCTGTGCCATTGGTGACCAATATCATTAATGACATTAGTGACAAAGGATTGATGGGGGCAAAGGTGACAGTGAGTTAAAGAGATACTCAGGAAGTGAGTGTTTGAAGCAGCAGTGAAGTCACCCGTTTACGAAGACTTAATCAATAAGTGAGAGGTAAATTGGGCAATAGTAGGGAGAACAGTGAGATCAGGAGGAAGGTGTTTCATGTGCATTTTTCTGTGTTTATAAAATACAGTGTTTTAACTGTGTTTAATATTGTGAGAAGAATGCAATAAAAAGAAAACCTGATTTTTTAAAGGTGTTTTATTTCCATAAAGCAAATTATCTTGACTTGAGAAGAGGGGGTAGATCTAAAAAGCAAGGTACTAGGAGAACTACGTTTATTCTTTTTTTATAAATATTTTACTAACATATAATGCATTATTTGCCCCAGGTGTACAGGTGTGTGAATCATCAGGCTTACACAATTCACAGTACTCACCATAGCGCATACCCTCCCCAATGTCCATAACCCAGCCACCCTCTCTCTACCCTCCTCCCCCGGGCAACCCTCAGTTTGTTTTGTGAGATTAAGAGTCTCTTGTGGTTTGTCTCCCTCCCGATCCCATGAGGGAATTCTTGTCCATTAGCATCTGATAGCAAAGTCATCCATTAAGATAATTTTTTAGTTGTTGGCATAACTTTGCAGGAAATTCTTCCTTATTTTTTTTCTATTTTATTTTTATTTATTTATTTATTTATTTTTTGGTTGGTGAAATAGAGATTGAGTTCACCTATTTAAAATTATGGATGAGTAACAGTGCCAATGATTTAAAAAAAAAAAAAAAAAGAAAAGAAAAGAAGAAGAAGATAAAACAGCAATTAGAAAGGAAAGAACTTCCAGGTACTAATGAGGACTCAGTTAAATGGGAGTTAAGAAACTGATAAAGGGACCAAATCTGGGAAGTAGTTTTGTTTTACTTTGTTTTGTTTTTCCAGTAAGCTTCATCAGTCTTTGAGTTGCTATGGGAAAGCTAACTGGATGGATTGATCCAGGGTTAAGGTGTTGCTAGCATGAGGCAATGGAGCGTGACCACCCAGTTCAATAAAAAAGTAGAAGTTGACACAGCATGCAGTTGATGTGATAAGGAGAAATAAAGACTAGACCCACTGGGGGTTCTGTCTGAGGCTCGGGAACATCCCTTGGAACAACGCCTGAGTGAACCAGACACGAATGGGTCGATATAAACCGAGTGACCAGAAATAAACACACGTATGAATTTTAACCAAGAAATGAAATAAAGAGCAATAGGTGGCAAAAGACCAACTAAGAATATGTTATTATAGGCAGGCATAAGATCAGAAAATAAGGAAATGAGTAACTCATATATAAATTAAATATAACATAGCGAGAAGAAACCCTTTTAAAATTTAACCATAAACCAAATAAAAAGGGGGTGGAGTGGGAGGAAACCACCATTTTGTTCTTAGCTATTTTTGGCAGGTGGCTCAGGAACTAAAAAGCTGCTTTCATTGCTCTGGGCTGAGTGACTGGACTGAAATACAGTTTAGGGAGTTCAGGGAGGGGGTTGTATTACGGCAACCATGCAGTCATAAAGTGTGGACCGAGATGATTATCATGGGAATAACAATGCACTTTTTTTAAAGAACTTATTTATAAGAATTAACTGACATGCTGTTCACCACCAAACTGATGCAGACAATAAAGAAGTGTTAAGTTTAAAACAGGGTGGTGGGGGATGGGTGAAACTGGTGATGGGGATTCCAGAGGGCACTTACTATGATGAGCACTGAGTTGTGTATCAAATTGCTGCATCACTATATCCTACACCTAAAACTAATATGACATTGTATGTTAACTATACTGGAATAAAATTAAAAACTTAATAAAAATAAAAATGTAACGTTTTAAAGTGATTGCTTTAGAAATCCTGGTATTAATGAGAGTGTAAAGGGATTTAGGAAGGAAAGATTGTCAGCTATTTAAACTTGACAGGTTTCCACCATTGTGTTCATACACATTGTTTCCTCATGTAGAAAATAGTTCCAATGGATCTTGTGAAGTTTGAATAAGATATAAGTGAGGTAACATGTGGAGGACAGAAGCCACGTGAATCTGATTTGCCACTGAAAATCCATATCCTGGGACAGTTTTTAATAGACTCTAGATATTCACTAAATGTTTGATGAATGAGTAAAAAAAATTAAAAATACAGAAAGAAGAATGCTGAATTTTTCAGAGAAACAAGAACAAAAACATGAAAAAGGTCATTGGACTGGACACACCTGCATAAAGTAAAATTTTCTTATTACAAAACAGCTGCTTACATGTCTCAGAGTGTTTCCATAATATTTCTTTAAAAGGAAATTAGGACAAAAAAATAAAAAATAATAACTCATGTAGAATAAAAGTGGTATTAGTTGAAAAAATTTCTCAAAAACAGATGCTCACACTACTTTATGCAATAGCTTTCTATAGTGCATTAACATATGATGTATTTCTGAAATGGAACACGCCCATTTGTAAGTCTTTATTCATCAGTGTTCCCAGTGAGAAGTTCAGAAAAAATACTGACATAAAAACGATAATAAACTCAAATTTGCAATTATATCCTTCTATTTACATTGTCAAAAAAACAAAAACAAAAACCCAAATCTTTCTCTGGGCAAAATTTATTCTATCTTTATATTTTACATAACTTTAAAAGCTCATTTTGGTTTATTTTCACAATAATGATATTAAGTCTATTTTATTCTTCACCCAAATAAATATGCCTAATAGTCAATTAAAAAGTTATTCAAGGGTGGATAGAGTTACTAACTTCGTGACAAGTGCCATCCTAGCACATCCTAAATTTTTGCAGTAACTTTTTTTTTTTTTTTTTTTTTGCAGTAACTTTATTCCTTCGCCACACTCCCATTCCTGGACTCTCAAGTGTCCTATGTCTTTTGCTTTCATAGTACAATAATTTAAATCAATTTTAGGATCCAATTAAAACTTTTATTCTCATATTACAGACTGAAGTTTATAATATCAACATCATAAAGACAAGTGTCTTCTAGGCACTGAGATATATCCCTGAAAGTTGATCCTAAAAGCAGTGACATGTTTTATACAGATTTGTGGCATAATTAATAAACTTCTCATAGATATAGACAATTAAAATGGCATGCTTAATGTGCACATTTTTTTTAGTGGGCAGTTTTAATCACTTACAAAGGAAAGAAATCTATGCCATTAGTTTTAATCCAAGTTTCCCTATTCACTACTCCTTCCACACACATGAAACCAGCGATTTTTTATTATCTTATTCTATTTAAATTCAGTTAATTAACATATAGTGTATCATTAGTTTCAGATGTAGAGTTCAGTGATTCATCAGTTGCATATAACACCCAGTACTCGTTACATCACATGCCTTCCTTATTACCCGTCACTCAGTTACCCCATCCCCCACCCTCCATTTTTTCCCTATAGTTTGAAATGCTCCGGACTCCAGGACATTCCAGGATGCTTCGCACTTCCTTGTCTTTGCTTACAGGATCCCCGTTCCTTGGCACTTGGACCACTCTCCACCTTTATGGTTAATCAATTCTAAAAAAAAAGCAGCTCTCTATTAATGTGTCTTGTTTCCTCCTAGCAGAATTGATGATACATTTCTTAATGCCTTATCCTGTGTATGAATCTATAATGGTACCCATAACACTTTACCTTATTAATTTATTTTTGACTCTGCTTAACTTTTTGTAACTAAAAGTTTCTTGACATCAGGGACTGTGTCTCCTATGTGTTTGTATCCCTAGCATATGTCTCAGGGCATATAACTTGGTAGGAAGTTAATGAGTATTAGATGCAGGAAGGAAGGAAGGAACAAAGAAGAAAAGGAAGGAAGGAAGGGATCCATGCATTTGATAACAGATTTCCTGAAGGTATCCTCAGAGTTTGAAAACTCTCTTATTTTACCCAAGTGTAGGGTAAATTTCCAAGCCATGATACGGAATTTTCTTTCAATACTGAGCTCTAAAGCTGTTACAGACTGTACAAGCGTATGCAAATCTTCCTAGTGGGAGTTCAGTGGCGGAAGGTCACGAAGCAGACAGTCTGGTTAGTATTACAGACGAACTAGCAGGATTGATTATTAGTTTTCAATCCGAAAAGTAATTTTTGAAGTGATGTCAAGACATCACTTCTGAATATGTTAGGTTGATCTGACTTTTGAGCTTCTATCCCTTAAGAAAGTGATGAATGTACTTTAGAACCGAAGGGGGAAACACAGACCCCAATCCCAAACTCTCCAGGACCGAAACATTTCATTAGCTTAAAACCTCATATGCTTTTTATTTGCTTCATTAATGTAGGTCTGTGTAATTTGTTTCTTGTTAAGTCCAGGTTCTGTGTAGTTCTGGCTGAAATAGCATTCCCTTCCTGGGTCATCACTCGCCTCATATTAGAGGACAGCAATAGGAAAAAAAAACATATTAGTACTTCTAATGCTCTTGCTGAAAGTTAACAACTGTCTACCTCACTGTGATACTGTTCATCAAAGGAACTCACATAGAAAATCCCAGTACATAAGTCAGAACATAATCCTCTAGTAGGATGAGAAATTTTAAAGAGGGTTAAGAGGCAGGAAATGTTTTGAACAACATTTCACTTCCCTGAAGAATTAGTTGTGAGCAAGAAATTGATAATATAGAGTTAGAAGATAATTTCTCAACCGGTATCTTTGAAAAGTTGAAAGAATATGGGATCCCTAATACCAGAGGGAGGAAAAAATGAAAAACAGAACAAGCCCTTTAATTGGAAGTGCAGGAATGAAGTTAGTGTCTGTGCACAAATGTTTGCAGATGCATATATTTGACGGTAAAAAGGTAAATTTGGTACCTCCTAATTGCCTTGATTTTTTAAGTGAAGTCCTCTGGTGAAAATCTGTAAGCAGCAAGAGAAGTTTAGGAAAGAATAAGAGTATCTTCTGAAAGAAGAAAAAGAAATCCATAAAAATAGAATAAGATTATTTGACAGTTTGTGTATTCCTGTGCAATCAGTGATTAAATATATGTATGTAAGACAGTGTAGCACAGTTGTGTGTATGAGAGGAAATTAAGTTAAACTTGGACCTCTTTGGAATTATTTGATTAGAAACAAGGATGTTGTCAGCATGGAGGAGATTTGTAGGTTTCATGAAAATTTTCTTTCCATTCTATGGTATATTCTACAAAATATAGATCTTCTTGCCAGAAGATCTTAAAAAAATAAAACATACTTGAAATATCTTTTAATATGTTTGTTACTATGGAGCAAGAATATGTGAATTATGTGTAAAATCTGTAAGTGTACACTATTTCCATGTTAACTTCTGACATGAGCAATGAAAACTGCCTCTGGAATAACTTACAAGTACAGTTCAGCCTGAATCTATCACTGAGTTGGGATAATAGTACCAGGAGATCAGGGGCATCTGGGTGGCTAAGTGGGTTAAGCCTCTGCTCAGGTCATGGTTTCAGGGTGCTGGGATTGAGTCCTGCATGGGGCTCACTGCTCAGCGGGGAGCCTGCTTCCTCCTCTCTCTCTGCCTGCCTCTCTGCCTACTTGTGATCTCTCTCTCTGTCAAATGAATAAATAAAATCTTAAAAAAAAAAAAAAGTACCAAGAGATCATATGCATGCATGAGATAGTTCTCAGAGCTCTTTCCATGGTAACTTGTTTAGAACTCAGAACAACACTATAAAATAGGTATGATAATTGTTACTCCAGTCTTAACATGAAGAAACAGATCATGGAGGTTAAATACTTAAAGTTACAAATCCAGGACTCAAATTTTAGCAATATGGCTCCAGAGACCATTCTTTTATATTATTTCCGTTTAGTTTGTGGAAAATCATCCTGATGATTATAATTTTATTTTGGGGATGAATTATTCTTTCAATTTTACATATGTTTTCAAAATAACTAACAATTATGAAGATACCTTGATACTTTTCGTTTTGAAAATAGCACATTATCCATAATCCTTGCTTAATAGTTACATAATATTAGATTTCTAAAAGATCTCTGTGAATCTTCAAAGAAGTGCCAAAACCATTAAAAATTCTAAAAATACAAATTAAATTATGTTTGCATATGAAACATTATCTTACCAGCATATTTCCCTCACACTAATAATAAATGTAGAAGTGCTTAGGAAAGAAAACTTTTCTGACAGAATGGCATGGTAGAGTGTATTTGTTTATTAAATTAGTGAATGAATTTTTGATGATTTTTAATATTATTAAAAGAGACACTTATGATTGCTAATTAAACTCACTGAACTTTCTGCTTTGTATATTGACATAGTCCACATTAATGCATGAGAAGGGCAGAATAAGAAAAATGATAATTTCATAAAAGATATGTAAGAATGACTTAGCCAAAGTATAGGTTGACTAATTCTAACAAGGCTTGTGTCCTTTTGTTCTAATTGGTTGGCAAGGTCTACAGAACTGGAGTAGGAATCTATTCCTGGATGCTCATTATAAGAAAATGTAGTCAAGTATCATCATATCCTAAAAATCTAGACTGAAAATGACACCTCTGGAAAGACCATAGACATGATATGTTAAAGTGCATAAAGATGATCATTAAAATAGAAGAAGTCAGAGAAATATCTGCATCAAATAATTTTGCTTTAATAAAGAATATAATTCGCTAGTACTTAAAGCAACATTTTTCTTTCAACTAGTCCCAAGAAAACTTGTACCTAAAAAACAGGGCTGAAATTGATTAGATGGCTAGATGTGCATAAATAATTGTGTAAAATTAAATAAAGCAGAATAATAATGAATAGGGCTGAATAGCTGTAGGGTACAAAGTTTAGAACTTTCTAAAATTTCATGTATACACAGTTTTTTTTTTCTCATGTATACACAATTATTTCTACTGACTCCAAAAATGGCCTTGTTTATTGATCAGCAAATAGCAGTTTATTTATTTTAACTATACATAAAGCATAACTTCTAAAGGTCAAAAGCAATAATAGCTTAATTTCCTTCATATACAACCAAAATATTACATCTAGACATTAATGTCTCAGAGTTTGGCTAGCTGCTTTTCAGAATATGAGCTTTTAATTTTAATGCAGCATTTCTCTGCCTTTTCAAAGTCTTAATGGACCAGATTTGAGTGTTAAGAAATATGGATCAAATAATTTCGAATAGCTCCAGGAGAAGAAAATCAAAGCCATTGGATTTATTTTGCTGTATGCATTAGTATTTAAGTATAAATGAAAGCATTGATTATCAGTCTTGGTTAATATAGACTGAGTAATATTCCAGAGTTATCTGCTTAAAGCTAAAATTAAAATATAAATGAACTTTCCCCCTTAACTTCATGAGTATATGGCAGGCCTTTTAGCTAATGTTACATTAATGCTATATGTGTAATTGTAATATACAGCAATATAGGCAATTAAGTCTCTGAATTATGGCTTCAGAATCATAAGACATGTCTCTACAATCTATATATGATGTTCATTTTGCATTGGCCACAAAAATACAAAAACTTAACCTAGAATTCACACCATCTGGGTTCTTTCACACAGAGAAAAATTTGTCAGGGGACACCAAAGTTCTATGAAATGCTTAAGTTTATACAAAGTATGCACCACCATTAAACTCTAGACTTGCAACAGTGTCCTCTTGCCTATGATTAATTAATTACTCAACTGGCTGATTGTGATTCACATATGGTTCTTCTCTACATGTTGTCTATGAAACAAATACAGGTCAAGTGGTGAGTATCTGCTGTCTCTGTAGAAATAAATCATGAGTTCTAAAGAACTCAGCATTTAAAACATACATTCCACAACTGTGACTTTTGTTGTTTGGCAAGAGGTTAAGAGGATTTCCTTTGGCGGAAGATTAAATTTGTTCATATGAGACTGCTAATACCCCAGATATGCTCAAGAGGGTTCTAGATCTTTCTAAATGAGAATCTGATGCATCCTCACTACTTATGAGGAAGGAACAGGAACCCCAAGTGGGCTCTGGAGCTCCCACCTCTACTTGAACAAGAATACCTTCTGTTTCTGTGTTTTCTGCAGATGATTTATCTCAAATAATATTTTCCAAGTTTTTCTAAACCTCTTGATTGCACAGATTTGCAGCAAACTATTTGTTAATTTCATTATGTGGAGCTAATTTTTTGTGTTTTTTTAAAATTATTATTATGTTATGTTAGTCACCGTACAGTACCTCATTAGTTTTTGAGGTTGAGTTCATGATTCATTGTTTGTGTATTACACCCAGTGCTCCTTGTAATCCGTGCCTCCCTTAATACCCACTACCGGGCTCACCCATCCCTCCACCACCCTCCTTTCTAAAACCCTCAGTTTGTTTCCTAGAGTCCATAGTCTCTCATGGTCCATATCCCCCTCCAATTCCTGCCCCCTTCAATTTCTCCTTCCTTCTTCTAATGTCCTCCATGCTATTCCTTATGTTCCACAAACAAGTGAAGGCAAGTATTTAATTCATTTCTTTTTCATAGTACTTTCTGTGAAAACTCAGCCAGCTTGAATGTCATGATGTTACACCTATCCTTAACTTTCTTTGCTATTTTTTTGTTGATGTCCCTGAGTTATAAAATACTGCACCTGACCAGTGGGCTCAAATTGCCTGCTTCTACCCAGCCTTTCCTGGACACCCATACACTGGCTTGTCACTTTTCCTTCTTCTCTGTCAGTGGATATTTACTCATTGATTCAGTGATCCACAGTGACTATGTTCTAAGCACTAAAGAGGCTTTGGGGCTACAGCAGTTTAAAAACAGACTTAGCTCCTGGGAATATTTCAGTTATTTATCCAGGCTGTGCTCTTGCCTAATTTAGCCATTGTGCTCTGTTCATTGTTACCTCTAAGAATCTCTGGGGGCACTTTCTATGATATTTTCTCTTAGGTTAAATATTTTCCACATCAAAGAAAAAAGAGTGATGATCTGTATGCATCTGGTGCTTTATTTATTTTACTTATTTTCATTTTTTTGTATCTGGCATTTCAGTACACTTTCTCCCCACATCAATATTGGCTCTACCTTCTATTGATTACCTATGTCAAATCAAGTGATAATTTAATCTCTGCCCTGATTGTAGTGTATTTACCTTTTCATGAAAATGTCACCTCTAAGTGTACAATTTTATTGGTCCCTCCACCCCCATATCCATGGATCTGGATCTGTAACTATAAAATAAAAGACTTCTGGAGAACAAACTATTTCCCCATACTCAACTTTCTAAGGACAGCTTCTTATCTTTACCCCATTTGGGGTTTTTTGTTTGTTTGTTTCATTCTTTTTTTTTTTTTTTTTTTTTTTCCTGAGTGGAAGTTCTTTATTCTCTCTATATATTTGTCCCTTAGAACTAATGGTGACTTCAAAAATTCACCTGACATTTTTATTATACTTTCCTCCCAAATGAGGCCATATTATATTCCTCAAGGTCAAATACTAAAGAAGCAAAATCAAATAGTGCAGTCCAAGATAAAAAGTTATACAGTTTAAAAATAAAATTATCATCTCACAACCAGACCTAAGCTTAGGGACATTGCATTACACAGTTATGCAAACAGTGCCGTCTGCTTTGTGCAGTGTTCAACTCTCATAACCATCCACAGCAGCTCTTCCTTTAACTCAAAATTTAGCATACTTACTTCTATGACCAATAGAATAAAAATATTTTCCTCGATTATTTTGGTTTTGGAACTATTCCTCTCCTGTGTAAGAAAGCAAGGTAAATCAATAGTATGAGGATTTCATAGGAAATAAGGTCTAACTCTTACAAATATACCAGACTCAATTCCTAGATACATTAACTAACATTTTAGCAACATTTTTCTTGAATTTTTAATGAGCCTGTGTAGTATATACAGGATCAAAAGTATTATATGCAGTCAGCATTTATTGGCCAAATATAATAATTACTCTGTCCCACATATATGATAAAGGGAATACCAATATATATTTTCAAATAAAACACTTCCAGCTTTGCTTATAATCTAGACATGCATGATTTATATAACCCATACAAGTACTTTATACTCTCCCAAAATTTATGAAAATTGAGGGGATTTTAAAGTAAAACTGTGATAAGATTGTCATATTCTTGCTAAATTTCATTTGTTCCTTTTAAAAAAGTGAAACTGTTGGTGGGAATGCAAGTTGGTGCAGCCACTTTGGAAAACAGCATGGAGAGTCCTTAAGAAATTAAAAATAGAGCTTCCCTATGACCCTGAAATTGCACTACTGGGTATTTACCCCAAAGATACAGATGTAGTGAAAAGAAGGGCCATCTGTAGCAACAATGTTCATAGCAACAAAGGCCACAGTCAACAAACTGTGGAAAGAACCAAGATGCCCTTCAACAGATGAATGGATAAAGAAGATATGGTCCATATATACTACGGAATATTATGCCTCCATCAGAAAGGATGAATATCCAACTTTTATATCAACACAGACGGGACTGGAAGAGATTATGCTGAGTGAAATAAGTCAAGCAGAGAGAAGCAATTATCATATGGTTTTGCTTATTTGTGGAGCATAAAGAATAACATGGAGGACATGGGAAGATGGAGAGGAGAAGAAAGTTGGGGGGAATTGGAGGGGGAGACGAACCGTGAGAGACTGTGGACTCTGAAAAACAAACTGAAGGTTTTGGAGGGGAGGGGGTTGGGAGGTTGGGTGAGCCTGGTGTTGGGTATTACGGAGGGCCCATATTACATGGAACACTGGGCATGGTGCATAAACAATGAATTCTGGAACACTGAAAAGAAATTTAAAAAAAATTTTAAAAAGTTAAGACATTTTAAAGTTTGACAGTTTTATTTAGTAGCTTTTTAAGAGGTTTTTAATTGTATATAACTTGACATGTTTCTGTGATTCCCCTCCCTGATTTTTGTGTCTTCTTTCAGAATAAAGGTAGTTCATTCAGTCACAGAATCAAATGCAAACTAACAAATTATATGCCCAACTTAAAATAGATGGCTTCCCTCTTTACCTTTTTTTCTTTATGTAAAAATCATAGAGCTGAAAACAATACAGAGAAGATATGTCATAATGACTATTTTAGGAAAAGGTACTTGAACCACAAAGAAATAAATAATTTTTGCTATCTGAAATGAATATGCATAATTTTGAATACAATTATACATTCATGATTCTTGAGAAGTACATCTTTCCCCACAATGATCAAATAAATGCCTTGGGTATTATAAAAGAAAAAAGTACTAAATGAATACTATCTCTCCAATCTTAAGTTTTAAATATAAAGTAGATATAGCATCCAATCAACTAAATTACAACCCCTTCTTTTTGAGATTTGCAGTCATCCTTTATACTCTGTTATGTTATTTGTAATAGGACAAGCATATGCCCATAATTTTAGAAGCCTTAAATACATAGTAAAGTGAAAGTAGCCAATTGAAAAGGTTGCCGACTATATGATTCCAACTATACGCCATTTTGGAAAAGACAAAAGTATGGAGACAGTAAATAGATCACTGGTTGACAGATGTTTTAGGTGGTGAGAGGGATGAACAGGCAGACCACAGAGGATTTTTCAAGGTGTGAAAATACCATTATGATACCATAACGATGGATACATTTGTTCAGACCAAAAGAATGAACTATAAGTTAGACTATGAGCTTTGGGTAATTGTGATGTGTCAATAGAGGTTCATCAATTGTAACAAATGTCCCACTCCAGTGGGGATGTTGAAAATTCAGGAAGGTATGTAAATGTATACCTGGGGGTATGCAGGGAATGTCTGTACTTTTGCCTTATTTTCACTGTGGAAAAAATATGTATATATCCAAAATCTGTTTATTGGTGTCACCTCAACTACTATCAACCTAGTTCAAGTCACTTTCATTGATTTTATAAATTATGAGAATAATCTTCCTTCCTTTTTTTTTTTTTTTTAGATTTTATTTATTTATTTGACAGAGAGAGAGATCACAAGTAGTCAGAGAGGCGGACGGGGGTGGGCAGGGGTAGGCAGGCTCCCTGCTGAGCAGAGAGCCCTATGCAGGCTCAATCCTAGGGTCCTGGGATCATGACCTGAGCGGAAGGCAGAGGCTTAACCCACTGAGCCACCCAGGAGCCCCATGAGAATAGTCTTCCTTTCTAATAATCTTTACTTCCACCGTGTTTCTCAATTTATTTTAAAAAATAATATTTATCAAATCAATATCTATTTCAGAACATGTCATTCCTTTGCTAGGATCCTATTACACTCAGAGTAAAAACAAAAGTATTTTCAGGGTGGATGTACATACCCTCATCATGAGAGTACTCTCCCTGTCTGGAATACATTTCCCAAAGACAGCATTCTGTGTTCTTACTTCTCCCAGTTTTTGTTCAAAAATCACCTTTTCACTTAAACTTTTATATAATTCATTCAAAAAAACCTAAAAGTACAACTGTTCTACATATGACTCACTATTCCTTTTCACTGTTTTATACTTATCCATAGCATATTTCAATATATAATAAAATTTATTTTATTTTATTTTATTTTGTCACAATATAATGTCCACTAGGGTAGAAACTATTGAGTAGTTTATTCAGTTATAATGCACCAGCAATACATAGAGTCTTCTTGGGCAAAAATATATGATAAATACTTAAAAGAAAGAAGGATTAGATGACCTTTAAAAATATGTGAATTAATTGAATTAGATTTTTTACAAAAATATGGACTTTATATGTGAGAAGTTTTGTAGGTTACCTCTTCAGTGTTCTGTAGAAATGAACAGATATTTCTGGGTGGGAAAATGAATGAACTCAGATTTCACTGATGGCCTCAGACAAGAGGCACCTGCCTCTGACCAATACAGAACAGTCACTCACTAGGTTATCCTAAAGCCTACTGATAAGTAGCTGAAATGTTTGTTGTGTTTCTAACTAAGCCTGTGCAAGGTTGATTCTCAGTCCTCAAGAGATACATTTCTTAGACAACTCACTCCCAGAGAAACATTACAATCAAAATATATGGCCGTACTATTCCTCCTTTGAGATTCCTATAACCCAGTATATTGAGACCCTAGGTTGGAAATTTATCAGAGAGAAACATAAAACTAATGTGACTACTATGATTTTATTATTGTTGTTTTTCTCTAGAACCAACACATTTTATGAGGAGTTACCAGGTAAAGAACAACTTGGAGCTGAAAACCCTCCCAAAACAAAACCAAAGAGCCTGAACCCAAATACACACTGATTTGAGGTTGATTTAACATTGCCTTATAACCTTTAAGTAAATATTATTTATACCAACTTTTTTAATAGAGCATTGTTTAGTATATAAGAACATACATATGCTAACTTCTCAAAGAATGTGAAAGGGCATTAATTAAGTAAAGACTGAGATTATAATCTCACCTATGCCTTGATTTCATTATTTTGGTAAAATCTGGGCAACTTTACAAATGCCTTAGTCTAAGAAAGCCCATGCAAAATTGTTTCATTTCAGAAGTGCTAGCCATCGAAAATTATTTAGAAGTGGCTCTTCATAATGAACTCTGAACATTGTCTCTGGCATGAAGTTGATGCTCAGTAAATGTATGTTGAATGAATATGAAAGTCAATAGATAAATTAGTAATTAGAGATTAAAAAATAATAACTTTCCATAAAATAAAAAAATAACCACAAGCTCTGGTTCATGCACTGTTTCTTATCCTTGTTCACAAGGAAAAACATTGAATGAGAGTAATGACTTCTAGCAACTATTCATTATGAACATCCCATTTACAGAGCTGTAGCGACAACTCCCTTCTTATGATCATGTTATGTGGAGGTAGAATTGTCCCCTGAATTAATGACAAATGTATCAGGGCCTTTATCCAGTATAATGTTTGAAATGATTAAACTCATGGAATGTTTGCTTAATCTATTTTCCTTTTGCATACATTAGGCTCTTTGCCTGAGGCAAACCTATCTTATAATTTTCAATTGAACAAAACCATAACTCATGACCCAATAAATTATTAAGGAACCCTGGCTTGCATCTGATTCATCATTCATCTTACCACAATGGCAGAAAGCCTACTGAATTCTCTTAACAGTTTCTTGCTATGACAAATAGTTCCATTCAAAGATGGGAATAGAGTCATATATGTTTGTATGTGTGTATATTTTTTTACAAAATTATATTTAAAGCTAAATTTTCACCAAGAATTTATAGTAATAATATTCTTGCTCTAAAAAGTTTTATCATTGTGTTAATATAATTTGTAATTTGCTTCTTAACCCTTGGCAGTCTTCCAGAAATAACCATTATATTCTACTTGAGGTCAGGTTGAAAAATGAACTATATAAAGGATAGGATATCAAAATGCTGTTTCTCATCCCTTCATTATCTTTCTCCTTGTATGCTAATATTCTAAGCCAGCCTCTAAAAGTCCAAGGGCATAATATCGTTTAAGTGGGTATGTCACATAATTGGAGTGGAATAAATTTGGGAAGCCATTGCAATGTTCAAAAAACGTTGAAACAGATCATTGGACTTATGTCAGTAGCAAGAAATAAGTGTGACCTGCCACATGAGAGTCAGTCATATAAATGTATGGATACACATTTTTAAAGCACAGAAATAATACTAAATATCTGAATCCCTGGGTGCAAGATCTGAGATTACAATTCATCATGGTAACCAGTTGAGGAATAAACACGATTTTCCATCTGCTGATATTAACTGTTAGTTATCACATTAAAGTGTGTCATTTTAATGATAAAAATGGAATGTTTGACATCATCAGAAAATATAATCTGCCTCTTCAGCTGTATTTCAAAATGGGCATGAGAACAGAATATACAACTCAAGAAACCTCAAAATAATGTGCATTTTAGAATTTTTTTTTTTTAATTTGAAACTGCTGACATAGCAGCTTTAAAAATTTTGAAGAGAATAAAAAACATTTACAACCCTGATTATTCTTCAGTATTTTATTTGATTTTTGGATATTTATCTCTGGTTAATGTTGATCACAAAACCTAATGTGCCATTTTATTTTTTTTTATCCAAGTGTGTAATTGTTTAACTTTGAAAAGTAAAATTGTTCTTCTGAATTTCATTTACACATTTTATTTTAGGTGCCCCATTATGTGTCTGAAGGGCTGTCAAGAACAGATTCTATGTTTCTTCTTTGTTGAAAAGAGGATTTGTAAGAAATTTTAAAACTACAATTTGAATTAATTGTTCAGTTTTCTTCCCTTCATTCCTAATGGTAGAGTTGAGCCATATATCTTTTTGTGGGTCAAAGGATCAAAAAGAAGACAGAAGGAATAATTGTGTGTTCATGTCTGAGAGTTTCCTGAACCCAATGACTTAATCAAGGGCAACTTGCACCCACTGATCTACAACACCCGGGATAACAAGATGCTGTGGGATGTTCAACTGTGTCTGGAAAACTTCAGAGACTTGCCCTTCTATACTTCCCTCCTACCTTTTTGAAGTTTGATTCCACCATTTCACAAACAAATACTTCAGTAAGACCTTCAGAATAAAATAAGAAATAGAAATAAAACAACCGATGAAAACAAAATGCACCCAAGTGCCCTGTGGATCTCTGGGTTTCCTATCAAAGCAACTGATTGAACCTAGGATCCAGCATGTTTTCAAGACCCCAGGATCATTTTTCATTTTTGCCATAACCATGATATGATCATAAAATATTTACAAGGTACCATTCATTTGGCTCCTGTAGCCTGATAACCCACAAGCTTCATGGGAAATAACAGCTGAAGGGTCAGATTCTGAGAAAGTGGGGAATTCTTCAAGCAATATTCAAACTTGTGAAGAATCATTTCTGTTCCTACAGCCATCAACGTTTATAAATTCTCCAATATAGCACAAAATATGTTCTAATATGGTTTGTATAGCAAACACATATTGTAGAATTTGTTAGTAGAATTCACTTAAACTAAAAAAAATTTGCACTCCAGTGGCTTCCTATGGTACCAGTTTTGCAATAGCAAATGGAGAGATAATTATTTCAAATGATATATTCCCTATGTTTTAATGGCCAAATATTGAGAAAATGTTGACA
The DNA here is from genome assembly GCF_964662115.1 of Mustela nivalis. NCBI lineage: Eukaryota > Metazoa > Chordata > Mammalia > Carnivora > Mustelidae > Mustela > Mustela nivalis. The sequence goes on along the minus strand of NW_028134263.1, from coordinate 10,808 downwards.
TAAAAATGGAGAGCACTGAGCAAATATAACAACTGAATCAAGGATGTAATCAGCCTTGTGTGTCTTGACACAACAAAACATAATTGAGGCATCATGTACTGTAGACAAGAATGAGTGGACTGTAAAGCTGTTATAAGAGCCAAGCTTGGGGCTTCCGCCTTGATTAATTCATGGGGGTTAAACACTGCCCTAGTGAGGAATATCTTGGTGTGTAAGTGCATGGTGCATGTATGTGTGTGTGTGTGTGTGTGTGTGTGTGTGTGTAGGGATTGTACTGAAGGTGATGCTTGAAGTCAGCACTGTTCATTCCATAGTATCTACTAAATCAAAATCAACAGAATTTTTGTTGTATGAAAAAGTCCTGATTTCAAGGATTGCTATAAAATCTTGTTAACAAATACCCAGACAGAAAGACTGAAACAACTTTTTAACAAAATCACTATGCACAAACTGAATTTAAAAATAAATCTTTTTAATATTGATCCCCAAAAGTCCCATTTACTATTTAGATGTGATCTTGCATTCATCAGCAGGTATCTGGTTGTACAAATATTAACCTGGTATTTCTAGAATTCTGTGGACATATCCTGCTCACCCCCAAAAGAAAAAAAAAAATGATTTGCCATAGGTTCCTCATTTATCATGGAGAGTTATGACAGTAAAAATGCATTGATTCCCTTTGTTCCTAACATGACATACAGTTCTTATCACTGAGGCATAAAAAAGAAAATGTATCTGTTCATACAGATAAATAGTAGGTAAACATTATGAACATTGTTAGTTCATCTAAGGAAATAAACCCAGTGAGCCCAGATCAAGTCTTTAGTCAATTTCCGTGACAGTGACTGTATAGCCTTTTATTGATTCATTTGAAAACTCCAAACTCAATGGCATGGCATATCAATTATTTATTTTCACTGACACACATGTGTCTGGTTTTGTAGAAGGAGTGAGGCTGGGTGATGTGCTTCAATTTGCAGAACTAGGCAGGCTGATTCTCACTACATGTTGGGTAAGAGATTCTCCCCATGTTTTCCATTCTGAAGTCCATGAAAGGGGACAGACAGAAGCTATGTGGAGAAGGCTTTTCTTGTGGGGACAAAAGAAGTGCAGAAAGGCAAATAGAAACCTACAATCCCTCTTAAGGCTGAGCCTAGTAGACGAGCCATTACCTGGGAGAAACTTTTCACCTCCTGACGGCAGGAGAAGAGAGCAAGCAGAAACATGTATTGCTAGAGCTGAAATGATATAAATACTTGCCTCCCTTTGAAATGTGTAAACTGTATCTCTCCTCCATGAATCTAAGTGGCTTATGCGGTGACTTACATGTGATGACTTTCAGTGGCCTATAGAACATTTATTACCAACTGTGAAGAGCACAAAGGCTTGAAGAGTGTTTGGAAATGAGCTTACTCTGCCACTGCTCTGTTGAACCATAAGACAAACATGTTAATAAGGCCAGGCTAGACTTCTAGACACTGAGATCATCTGGAACAGAAAATAAGCTGTCCTACTTAAACCAGTTAGCCTGCCTAACACCAGACAGCAGCTTTCAGCTCACCACTCACTGACGTTGGAGGCAGTGAGGAAGCCCAGCAGAGAACAACAAAGCTGAACAAACCAGAGTGACCACGGGCTCTTTTACCGAAATAAAAATTGATGTAACATTGCTCTTACAAGTTTTAAGTTTAGGGATGGCTTACAAAAAAATTACCCGATACAAAAATTGTTATCTATAAATGGGTACTGTCTTTTCAAATCCTAAAACATACGGCAATGGATTTGGAATTGAGTGCTAATCAAAAAATGAAAAATCACCAAACATGTAGTTGGGAAAAGCTGGAGAAATGGTGCAGAAATTATTGAAGAGAGGGGAAAAAATGACAACTTATTTATGTAGTTGTGAAATAATTGGCAGAACTGTAACCTGCAGTTACTTGGCCTAATAAACGTGAATTTTTCCAAAGAGATCCCCAGACAGAATAGTGAAAGTGTTGGTTGAATATTACAAGCTGCATATGATAAAGAACTTTAGAAGAAGGGTGAACCATGGAAGAAATTGTTAAAATTGCGAGGATAATTTTAAAGGGTTACAGAGGAGCCATAAGTTATTGGGATGGAAAACAAACTCTTACTTACACCTAGTCTCCAAGCTAGTTTAAGATTCTCGAAGTAAAAGGACTCCTGACACCACAGTTAATATCAAAGACCTCGTTATAATTCTCTGTATTAATGCCTTTAAAAGGTTTAATATGATGTCCCATATACCCATTCAGCTAGAACAACAGGTCTTACATAAAGCCGAAACACAAAATATAGAAAGGTATATCTCAGAAAGAACTGTACATTTTTTTTTCTTTTATCCCCTAATAAATACTATAAGCTTAAAGATAATAATCTCACAAGTTTTTAAGGGAAATGTGGTGACTGTCACTGGAAAGGAATTAAATTGCTCAAATTTCATAATGCCCTTGGGGTTGTCAAAATTCTACAGGCAGAAAGCTTGTTGAGAAAGCTATTAAGCTTTAAACATTGGCAATTTCTTCAGGAAGAAAATGGGCTATCTCAGGAGACAGAGGAAAGATCCCATATGGTGGAGTCAAGAGACATAGAGAATGAGCTAGGGACCTATTCCCACAGATTAGAGCAAGGTGAAGCAGTATACACTACTGCTGACCTGGCACCCTATGGAATTTCAGATCTTTATGGACCCAATGACTGATATGTGCATCTCATTCCTCATTTTCAAAATATGAGAATTTATCACAGCCACAATTGGGCTCATCATGATACTTACAAGTGTGAAAAGAAAATCATTTTTTTCCTTAGTACATTGGTCTCTAGACGCCAAAGGCGCCACACATGAAAAGCCGCACAGAAGAGTTTTATTGCCACTTGGACCCAATAGAGATGATAAGTAATGCAAAATATGATTTAGGATTTTGAGGCCATAATTGGATGATAATTTCAGGAGTCTTTGGATGGAAGTGATCATATTTTTCACATGACAAGAAATAGGAATATTATAAGTATGGTAAAGATGGGGGCACCTGGTTGGCTTAGTCAGTTAAGGCTGACTCTTGGTTCCAGGTCAGGTTGCAATCTCCCACTCATGGGATCGAGCCCCACGTTAGACCTTGCACTCAGCACAGAATCTGCTTCAGATTCTCTCTCCCTCTCCTTCCTGCTCACTATCTCTCTCTCTCTCAAATAAAACAGTAACTAAAATCTTAAAAATAAATAAATATGGTCAAGATTAGGACAGTTTACAAAATTAACTCTAAATACTTCCCCTTCCATCAAAAGTGGTCTATTTTTTGACCTTTAAATCTAGGTTGACTATGTGTCTTTCCTTGGCTAGTAGGACAACCTAACTAGTAGGGCCATCTTCGTAAAAAATTATACACAAATATTGCTTCCTCAAGCTGACTGTAATAAGTCTTACCCTACCATGTAGCTAAATGTTTTACTTTCTATGAAGTTCACTGTGGAATATTTGCATAGTCTCCAAATTACCATGGTGTACAACAACAACAACAACAACAACAAAAAGAAGATGATTTTCAAATCTTCACTTTCTTAATTCACTCTGAAATCTTTAACAGTTTGTGGATAGTAGTCTGAGTAAAAATTTAAGAATAGTTTTATTGATGCATGGGGCTATTTCAATTATATTATAAATCGCCATTTTTGTTAGCCTGTTAAGTTAGACTTCAAACCAAAAATGTATTTGTACCTTCATGAGCACAGCTAAATTTAAATATAAAAGTTAATTATATAATATTCCATATCATGTTAAAACATTAGTGATAATATTAAAACATACAGTTTTAAAAACTTTAGTAGTTTTAATCATTTAACACAAGTATAAACATCTTTCTCCTTTGATTACAGTCTTTTATTACTTTGCAGTTGAAATAGTGGAAGATATCAAGCCAGGTTTTACTTTTCTTCACAATAAAATATATACATATATATATTTAAATAAATATTGATTATATAGATATAGATAAGATATATTTCGTGTATGAGATGTCAAATACATATGTAATATACAATTTTTCCTCACAGTAAGATATGTATTTTATACATACATGTTTTTGAATAATAATTCCCAAATATATTTGTTCTCTAAAATAATTTTTAAGAAATATACGTGAATGTCTGCATGATAAAATACAGATACTTAATTTTAAATTATTTAAATTAAATATAGTATACTATGCATTACAATAATAATGTGTATTGCTCTGCTAGTAAGAAAAAGTTACAGACTTTCATTAAGTCTGTAAGTCCCTGCCATGTATATGGCCTTTCATTATAAATGTTATATACACAAAAAAACTAGAAGATAATTCTTTTGATTAAAAGAAGATTCATTTATTTGGAACATTTAAGCACTTTAATGGTTAACAAAAAAGTCTTTCAACACACACAAAAGGCTGAGTTTTTGTCTCCTTGGACCCAGAATACAGTTTGAATGCTGAACCTTTAAACCATTCAAAGTTATCCTAGAGACAAACTAAACATTAAATTAGTTTCAAAAGCAATTCAGTATAAGCTCTTCATATACATAATAGGGGTTGAAGAAAATTTTGTTGATTCATATTTGTTGAATAAAGTTGAACTTGGGTTGACCCCACTACGATGGCTCTTTTATCCCTAGAAAATGGTGGCAGATTGGATGATTGTCCCCACTCTCCCTCACTTTTAATGGAATTACACATGTGTACTCTTCAACATTTGACCTTGTATTTCCTCCCATTATATATGGAATGTTCTTCCTCCTTCTATTGATGTTGGACTGCCAGATGACAATTTCCAAGAGAAGGAGGGCAGAAATGTCTATATGCCAGTTTTCAGTGTAGGTCTTCAGAAACATCATATGTTTTACTACCTTTCTAGTATCATATATATATATATATATATATATATATATATATATATATATGGGCAGTGGGTAGGGGTTCTGGTTTCATGTTCAGAAGACATATGGAATAAACCTGAACCCCACTCAAGTTTGGAGAATGAAGCTGAGCTACTTCATTTTTCCCCATAGGAATCAATCAATCAAACACTACTCATTAATGAAAGACAATGACACTTGTTATTAATTTTTAACTATATAGCAATTACAGAAATAACTTATAGTCTCCTTGGGTATGTAAACCCAATCTAGTTATGGAGAGAAATACGATTAGAGTTTTTAAAAAGAATGACAAAGACTATCCTTCCTTCCTTCCCTCTTCCCTTCCTTCCTTCTTTCTGACCTTCCTTTATTCCTTTCTTATTTTACTAAACCCTAAAAGAAAAGGTATTTAATAGAATATATAATATAGCTACAATGTGTTTGGTGTGACTATTAAAATTTTAAGTTTATACTTATACCCTTTGTGTGAATCTCAAATACTATTTTTTTTGTTCATCTCTCTAAAATCACTAGATATGTCCACCTTTCCTTTCCCAAACAGGTGGAACTGACTGACACATTTCATATGGCATGAAACTTAACCAAAGGCTGAAGTCCAGCCTCATGGCATTCTAACTCTTTTATCTTTGAATACTCCTTACATCCAACAAGATAAACCAGGAAAGAAATTATTCCTAGATTTTGTACATAAATATTTCTTAATGGACTCTACATCTACTGTATCAACAGACTATCTGTCTGGTAATAAGATAGTTGAAATGTGAGTGGGGACGTGAAGAACAGAAACAAAATATAGACATATCTGACTTCTAGAGGTATTAAATCCTTCCTGTGTTAATTTTATATTCTTCTCCTCTTCCTTCTGATTCTTTGTGCTTGAAGCCATGACAACAAGAAATAGGAAGTAAAAATTGAGACAGCTACATTTTTTTTTTCATTTCCTTTGCTGTATCTTTTATTTCTGTGACTTACTCATTCTGTAACTGGAAGCCTCTGTCTCCCACTCCCTTCATCCATTTTGTTCATCCTTCCAGCCCCCTTACCTCTGGAAACCAGCAGTTTGTTCTCTGTATTCATGTTGGATTCTGCTTTTGTTTGTTTATTTGCTTTGTTCTGTTTTTAGATTCTACATATGAGTGAAATGATGTGTTTGTCTTTCTCAGTCTAACCTATTTTACTTAGCATAATACCCTCAAGATCTGTTCATGTTTTCACAAATGGCAGAATCTTGTCCTTATTTTATCACTGGATAATATTCTAGAAAAGAAAGATGTATATATATATATATATAGAGAGAGAGAGAGAGAGAGAGTAGAGAGAGAGAGAGAGAGAGAGAGAGAAAGAGAGAGAGAAGAGAAGACAGATATTGATATCTATATTGGTACAGATAGATATAGATATAGATTTTATCCATTCATCAGTCTACTGGATACTTAGGTTGCTTCTGTGTCTTAACTATTGTAAATAATCCTGCAATAATCATTGGAATGCATATATATTTTTAAATCCATATTTTCAAATTAGTGTTTTCATATTTTGAGTGAATACTAAGTAATGGAATTATTGGATCATATGGTAATTCTATTTTTACGTTTTTGAGGATTCCTCCATACTGTTTTCCACTTATGGATATATCAATTTACCTTACCACCAACGGGGAACAAGGGTTCCTTTTTCAAAATGCTGATTTAAAATCTCACAGGAAACAATAAAGAGAAGTGGCTTTGTAGATAGTCTTAAGATACCGCCATAAAAATCTGCTTCTCATGCAAATGCATGTTAACCGTGATGCCAGGAATCAAGGCACACAGGGAATGGGTAGCATTGAGAGGGAAAACAGCAACACCTAGGAATTTTTTCAATGGTGGAAATTCTGTGACTATGAGTTTAAGTTTTCATACATCTCAAAAAACAACCCCATTGCCCCCTAATTCAGAAGATCCACCTATGTATTTCATTGGATTTGAGCTTCCATTTTTGCATGCTAATCCCAACAGTTTATCTATGGTTATTGGCTATTTGCCAAAAATTGCTAGAATATTTATTGTCAATCTTCAAATATGCCTTCCTAAAACATTTTCAGCTTTATTTTAATTGGCAATTACTCTTTATGCTGCTTTTATAGTCCATATAAGATATAAATTTTCTCTTTATGACAAAATTAATGTAGATTCAGTAGGGTCTAGAAAATATAAAGTATAAAAAAATTATGGCATAATGAAAACATATATTTCCAATTTAAATAAATAAATATATTTTATGGTTTGGTGGATCCATTTTAGTTTCTTTCATTGTATATGCATTAGCAGTTTTCTTTCATCTGTGTCCTTATTTTGTATTTTAATCCACTTTCATTTCTGAAATAAAATGTTCCAGTCTCCTATATTATGACATTGAGTAGCTGGTAGACTGGTATTTTAACTAGCTGAAGACAAGTGCTGCAGAGAGTCCAAAAAGGATATTGTTAACTGAAACAGCAAAGGACACCAAAGAAAAGGTTCAAGCAAACACAGAAACCATGCCAGAATGTCTTCCAAAGGAGGGTAGACAAATCACAAGGATAGCCACATGGTCAATAGATCAAAAAATAACGTCAATACTAGAAGTCCTCTGCCAGGGAAATGAGACCAAGATTATGCAAAGCAGAAGCAAAGGAAGTGAATTAGTTTTTTAAAAAATCACTTATTTTGGTTTAATTTGTTTTCATCAAATGACCGAGGCTTGCTTGATTGGGATGACTTAAGGAACTGACAGATGTTTGCATAGTTTTCTCAGATACACACTATCTTATTCATCCTTGTGTTCTCCGCTATATCTGACCAAAATCCTTTCTAAATAAAAGTGCATAATAACAGGCCACCTGGGTGGCACAGTCAGTTAAACATCTGCCTTTGGCTCAGGTTGTGATCTTGGGGTCTTGGGATTGAGCCCCACATTGGACTCTCTGCTCAGCAGGGAGTCTATTTCTCCCTCTGTTCTTTTTCTCTTTCTCTCTCAAATAAGTAACTAAATAAAATATTTTTTTTAAAGGAGCTAATTTTTTAAAAAAGTGCACAATAACGATTGTTGAATGGATAGATGTGTGGATAGTAAGACGGTGCTTACCAGATACCTGTAAGTGGCCTTGGCCTTGTCCCAGAATAACTTAAAATGCTCTTTCTCTTTTGGCAAGTTTCCACTGACTCAGAGTGTGCAGATTTTCAGAGCTGAACTTGTCACATGAATCTCGTTTACACTGCACACTGCTTTTGTCAACAGCATATCACCTCGGTTCTGTCCACTGGGGCTTATTATTTCACTTTTTTAAAAGATTTTATTCATTTATTTGAGGGAGAAAAAGAGAGTCAGAGCCCAAGTAGTGGGGGGGGGGGGAGCAGAGGGAGAGGGAGAAGCAGACTCCCTGCTGAGCAGGGCTTGATCCTAAGACCCCGAGATCACAATCTGAGCTGAAGGCTGATGTTTAACCAACTGAGCCATCCAGGTGCCCCCTATTACTTTCACTTTTTTAAACTTTCCCTTGGACATATATGGTTTTTGTTTTTTTGAAACAAAGAACATGAGAACTTAAAATGAATGGTCACGTTAACCTTTCTTCTAATCAGTTACAAGACAGAAATATCACTTTAACTCTCTACCTTGACAGTGCTTTTTTCTATATTTTTTCTCTTATATTCTTTCACTTACAGGCAATAGATTGTTAAATTGTTCAGAACAAATGTCTGTATTTCTGCAAATGAACATAAGAGCAATTAGTTAAAAATGGAATAAGTGATAAGAAATATATCCATCATGCAACTTTTTAACTGAATTTTTAAGAGGTGTTAGAAGTATTTCCATGTTAAGAAAATTATATAGAACACAAAGCACTTGATAATAAATAATCTTTAACTTCTGTAATACCAAGTCTCCTTTAGTTTAATGTAAATAACTGTTTAAAATGGAATGAAATAAACTCATCAACCATTTGTCTGAAGTGCTGTAACAAGCAGTATTTCAACTGTATTTAAATTACCACCACATGTAGTTACAAATCATATTATTGTGTATATCATCTCCGTTGATGTGTTCACCCACATTTCATTACTTTTTCATATATTATTTTTTGGATTTTTATGAGGATATAGCCATTGTTTGGGGAAAAGAAATGTATGTGTTTTTTTCCCCCTCTCTTAAAATCGTACTAGAATTTGAAATCAATCTTTTTTATTACAGTTTAATTAGCCTTTTTAAGAAAATGTTCAGTTGAATTTCACAAAGACTTTCTACCACTGTTGGTTTCTTCTACTTTATATGCCGTGCTCTGTGTGCTAAGACGGATAATGTGAATGATGAGACATATGCATATAAATATATAATATTTATACATTTTAAATCTTTCTTTAAAACAAGAGAGATGATCATTTTCAAACTATATTAGTCTCATTTATCTCCATGATGCCATTAATGCTGTAAAATGTTGCAGCAACATTACTGACTCCTGAAGGCCTGCCTGAGCCTCGCTCCTCAGCCGCGTGATTAGATTGTCGACATAACTCAGGCCTCTCACAGAGAATGAGCCGACCCGCTGGCTCCTGTGCTTTGTAAACGTGTTTGCTTGATTAAGTAGCTCTGAACATATTGAGGCCTTTCCTAATTTCGTGCATATGTGCTTGCAGAATCGTCTCTATCACTGCTTCAAAAACACACTTAAGATCTACACTTCTGTTGTTTCTGTCTCATACACTTCATTCAGTGTATTTCAGTTGCTGGTCACAAATGAGCAGATAAGAAAAAAAAATACAACTTGTAAAATTAGGTGAAAACTGAGTTATGATGATCAGCATTATAAACTGACACATTTCACTTACTTTCCCAATTAAGGGATTAAATAAAGCCTCCAAATGTACAGAGAACATATTTAAGAAATTTGTCAAAATATCTGCGGTGTGGAATGGGGGCTCTTTAATCGGATATGAGGGGGGATTTTTTGTTACTGAGGCATATGAGTCCCTTACCATCTTTTAAAAAGATTTTATTCATTTATTTGACAAAATAAATAAATCACAAGTAGACAGAGAGGCAGGCAGAGAGAGAGGGAGGAAGCAGGCTCCCTGCTGAGCAGAGAGCCCGATGCGGGGCTCGATCCCAGGACCCTGGGATCATGACCTGAGTCGAAGGCAGAGGCTTAACCCACTGAGCCACCCAGGCGCCCCCCTTTTTTTAATATTAACCACTTGTTGGTTGTATGGTTTACAAATATTTTCTCCCATTCCATAGGTTGCCTCTGTGTTCTGTTGATTGCTTCTTTGTGCAGAAGCTTTTTAGTCTGCTGTAGTCCCGGTTGTTCATTTTTGTTTTCTTGCTTGTACTTTGGATTTCATGCCCCAAAAATCATTTCCAAGGCTAATGTCAAGGACTTTGTCTTTATATTTTCTTACAGGAATCTTACATTTCCACAACTTACTTTAACTTTTAATCTATCCATGTTGACTTCTGTGAGTAAGGTAAGATAGAGGTCTAATTTAATTATTTTATCTGTGAATATCAAGTTTTTCCCAGCATCATTTACTGAGTGACTTCTCCCATTGAGTATTCGTGGCTCTATATATGCATAAGTTTACTTCCAGACTCTTGTTTCTATTCCATTTGTTTTATCCCAGCAATGGGCTCTTTTGAACATTATAACTTTGTAGTATGGTTTGAAATCAGGAAATGTGATGCTTCCAGGTTTGCTTTTCTTTCTTAAGATCATTTTGGCTATTTGGGGTCTTTTGTGGTCTCATATAAATTTTAAGATTTTTTTTCTGTATCTATGAAAAGAAATGCCATTAGAATTTTTGCCAGATTATTTCAACTCCTCAATATTTCTAATTTGAGATATTATCTTCCTTTTAAATAT
>NW_028134264.1:0-63116 GCF_964662115.1 Mustela nivalis | reverse complement strand
GGTGGATGATTAATCTTGGTACTCTTTCCCACCCTCTCCTCCCTTTTCCTCTGTGCCTGAAAACTATAGCTCCTTTATTAATTTTTTTGAAGATTTTATTTATTTATTTGACACAGAGAGAGAGCGAGCACAAGCAGGGGGAGCAGCAGGCTCCCAGCCTGAGGGAGAGAGGGAAGAAGGCTCCCAGCTGAGAAAGGAGCCCGATGTGGGACTCGATCCTAGGACCCTGGGATTATGACTTAAGCTGAAGGCAGCTGCCTAACCAACTGAGCCACCCAGGCGTCCCACTAAAGCTCCTTTAGTAACTGTAGACTAAACCTGCCACCTGTCAGGAACCAAGGAACCAAGTCCCTATATCAAGCCCCCATCTCTGTGAAAATCCTACCTAATGTCCTGGGAACCCTCAGGGCCCATACTTGAATCCCAGCCATGTGTGGTCAGATGCCAGATCTCCTGGTGCCAAGTGTGCAGTGATGGAGACATGTGTTGGAGGTTACTTCTCAGTCTTCTGTACCACTAGGGGCTGATACCCATCACTCTTGTTATTCAGACTTCAGAAGGGTCCTACTCCTTTTAGTGTAGTGACACAAATCTTAGGAAAACCTTCTCTTTGTTCCATTACAGGAAGGCAGAGACTGGGTGTGCTCATGTCGGATTTGCAGAGCAAACCTCTGAGGAAGTCCTGCTCCGATATGTCAGTTAATATGCAAATGGGAAAGCGGATGTTAAGTAATGACAAAAGCACTGGTGATTCGAGCAGAAAAGAAAGGATTTGGAGTCAAGCAGGAATTCTTTCTCTAGATAGCAATAGAAGTATAGATCATTCCATTTAGAATTCAGCAGGTATAGCCAGATAGTTTTCTTACGCTTTAGAGGAGGAGGGGGTCCGTCGGGGCTCCCTCTTTGAACTCCCATAGTGTTGGCATAGATCTCTGTTAATGCTCTATCATGCTGTATTAGAGTTCCCTTTTGTGGATCTCTGTCTGCCTAGCCTTAGAATTCCTCTAAGTGTGTTTAGTTAATTATGTTCTGTAAACATGGATTGACACCTGCTTTGTACTTCGAGCCCAGTGTGAGGTTTGGCGGATTAACAAAGTGGGTTAGAGACAGACTCTGCCTCATCAGCATCCTGGAGTGATAGGAGATGCTTTTGGAACTGAGCTGACTAGATCCTCAGGATTTTATTTTATTTGGCCTCGCCTCTGTGTTTCTGGAATAACCTCATTATTCCATCCTGGAAAAAAAGGGTTGTGGTGAGGGGAGAGAGGGACGTGAGTAAAACCAAGAGAACACAAGGTTCGGCGGCCATTTGGTAAGAACCAAGAGTCTGGACAGAGAAACAGAAGAGGCCGAGGGAAGGCAGGTTCAGAAAGAACCGACAGCTGTGTGGAGCAGGGAGACGGGAGGGCAAGGACTCCCCTCAAAGCCTTCTCTGACTATTCCTCTTGCTCTTTATATTTCTTCTTAAAGGAAAAGCTGTTTTTCTTGCCAGAGATAAACATCACCTCTCGGACATCTGCCATCTGATCCGCCATGACGTGCCCTACCTGTTCCAGAAGTATGTGAAGGAGTCACACGGCAAAGACATCCGGGTGGTGGTGGTAGGGGGCCGGGTGATAGGCTCCATGCTTCGCTGCTCCACTGATGGACGGATGCAGAGCAACTGCTCCCTCGGTAAGGGACAAATGTTCTCGGTCCATTTCCTCACTACGGATTTTTCCTTAGGGTATTTGTACCGGTTCAGTACATGTGGATCGAGCCCTTCTATCTTGTCAAACCCTCTGCTAGGCTCTGGGATCACAGATAAGGATTAGAAACAAGCCCTGTCCTGTCACAGCAAGCAGCCCGGGAAGGGGACAGATGGGTGTAGGTGCTGTGACAAGAGGTCAGGCCTAGGTATCAGAGCACTGAGATGGAACCCTCTCTGGTAGGGGTTGGAACTCAGCAGTTGGGTTTCACCCAGGGAGTGACATGAGGACCCATGTTCGAGAAAAACCGACAGGCAGGTAGAGGAGGGACTGAAGGCAGAGACAAGGCGGAGGAGTTTGGAAGATTTTTACAGTTGCTCGGGCAGGAGGTAATGACCGTCTGCACTGAGGCAGTGGCAGAAGGCAGAGCGCATTCTGCTTTTACATTGTCATCGAGGATTGGGTTTTCCTTATATGTTTGATACAGTGAGAAAGCTACAGTTTATGTTTGGATCAAAAGCATAACCCCATCTCATGAACCTGTTGTTTATCTTGTTTTCTGTCGCGGTGAATGGAGACATTGCAGGAGGGATGTAAATTCTTGTCCCCATCACAGAAAGCTTCCGTCATCCTCACTGAATGAATGTGTCGTGGGTAATACGATAATACGATAAAACACATGCCCAGGGTTAGATCCTAACTGGCCCTGTGGGTGTACCAAGATAGTGAGTAACAGAGGCTGAGACGCAGTTCGGTCCTTCCTTCACGAATACTGGTCGAGAGCAGTCGCCACCAGTAGACTCCATGAGAGTGCACTTAACAGAGAGAGTCCCTGCCCTGGGACAGCTGTGGCTCCACAGAGGACAAGACCCGAAAGCAGGTCATTGCAAGACACGGTGATGTAGTGTCGTGATGGGGGCAGATGCCACGCTCAGGCTGGCACAGTGCTGAGTACCCAACATCTCCTTTTCGTGTGTGGTACCACCCCATGGAACCTGGTGTTTTATGTTGTCTTTTTTAGTCACCATATAATATGCATTCTTTAACAAGGTAGGAACCAGATGGTTTTGCCATTTATCCTTGTTGCTTTTCCTGTTGAGCTAGTCTGAAACTCTTTTATAGCCTTTTCCTTATGCATTTGAACAGGTGGGGAAGGGACCTGTTAAGGTGAAGGCATTAGTTGTTGGACCTTAGAATATAGGTCTTAAGTCCTTCCAAGGAGACTATTGAACCTGAGGTTAGCTCTGTTGTAGGTGAGGGCAGCCAGACTCTCTGTCTTTGGCACAGGATTTTGTCTCACAAGCCTTTCCATCCCCCTCTTCCTAAAACATAATGTTAATTTTTTTTCAGATTTTTTTTTTAGAGGTGCGGGGGAGGGGCTGAGGGAGAGAGAGAGAGAATCCCAGGCAGATTCCATGCTGAGTGTGGAGCCCGACATGGGGCTTAGTCCCATGACCCAGAGATCCTGACCTGAGCTGAATTCAAGAGTCGGACGCTTTACTGACTGAGCCACCCAGGCGCCCCAACATAATGTTAATTTTGCTTTTTCTGTACAAAAGGAATCCATTTTCACATAGAAAATTTGGAGAACATGGCAAAGTCCAGTGAAAAAAATACTTATTAATCCCACCCTTTAAAGACAGGCGTTGTTAACTTTTGTGTATTGTTCTTTCCGGCAAGATCTTTTGCACAGTTGTGGTCATGCTGCGAGTCTTAAATCCTTCCAAGTATTTTTCCATGGGATCACCAGTGCTCTACGAGCATTATTATTCATGATTTTAAAATATGCTGCTTTCCTCTGTTGCGAGAGATTTGTGGTTTTTCATTTACTTACCAACAAATGTTTAGTGAGCGCCTATTATGTCTCAGGATTTTGATTTTCCAGTATTTTAAAAACCCTGCCATCAACATCTTGGTGCATAAAGCTTTTTTCCATTACATAAGATTATTTCCTTAGTGGTAGGTCAGAGGAAATAAACATTTTAAAAACTCTTAGATAAGAAATGGCCCTATTGTTTTCCCAAAGGGCGTCCTGATTTCCAAGCAGATCTTCCGTGAGTAATAAGAATGGCTGTCTCCCTGCCCCCTCTCCGTATGGCCCCATCTCTTCTTTGAAGGGCCATCGTGTCCCTGGTGTTTGACGTCACCACCATGTCGCTGTGCTTTCCCCACAGGCGGTGTGGGTGTCATGTGCCCGCTGACAGAGCAAGGCAAGCAGCTGGCTATTCAGGTGTCCAACATCCTGGGCATGGACTTCTGTGGCATCGATCTCCTCATCATGGACGACGGCTCCTTTGTGGTGTGTGAGGCGAACGCCAACGTCGGCTTCCTAGCCTTCGACCAGGCGTGCAATTTAGATGTGGGTGGCATCATCGCAGACTACACCATGTCCTTGCTGCCCAATAGGCAGACTGGCAAGATGGCCGTCCTCCCGGGACTGTCCAGTCCCAGGGAGAAGAAAGAACCAGATGGCTGCGCTTCAGCTCAGGGAGTTGCAGAGAGCGTCTACGCCATCAACAATGGGTCTACCTCTAGTGAGAGTGAGCCTGAACTGGGAGAGATCCGGGATTCCTCAGTGAGCACAACCGGGGCCCCGCCCCCCATGCTGCCCGAAGCCGGCTACAACATTAACAACAGGATTGCTTCCGAATTAAAACTTAAGTGAATTCCTGCTTTTTGGCAGCATTTAAACCAAATCCTACTGCTTCCCTATAGTTTTGAGTGAATAAAATCTGGACTAATGTGATTTCATTTGCACAGAAACTAGAAAATCCCATCTGGGCACTCAGCATTCTTTCTAACGATGATTTAAGCAAACGGCTTAGCTTTGTGGTTTTTACAGAGACTAATACAAAAACACTCACCAAGAGCAACATCCCGAGCGGTCGGCTGGAGACCGGGGTCTGCCGCGAGCACTTGGATGCTATGGCTGCCTCTGAAGGCGCTGACTGTGCTGCTGCCTCTGGCTGTTACCAGCAGAGCCCAGGAACTCAGAACGGGTCCCGGAAACGCTGCACTCAGGAGCCACCACCCGGTGGAGGGGGGCTGCGGAAGAGACGCAACGCGACTGCACTAACGAGCTCTTCACCAAGTGTGTGTGTGTGTGTGTGATGCTTGAAGGATACGCAGTTCAGTCAGTCTCTGCTCCCTGTCAAATCACCATCTTGGCCATATTTCTCTGACACTCAGGATATGGTGTTTTAGGGAGCTTCCTCATTAGCATTTTCGATGAAGCACTTTGTAGAAAGTTTGAGAGCGAGCGTTATCTGACATCACCGGTTGGCAGATCTCCTGCTGTGGAACTGGGGCTTTCTACAAATTGCTTTGCCACGCTGAACTTACAGACCCTGCTTCAACTAATGCCAGCCCCAGCAGCCTCTTGCACCTTTGCTGCCTTTGGCCTCAGCTGGAAATGCACTTCAATGAGCTAGTGGCCACACACTTTATTTCTTACGCGTGCACTAGAATCGAATGCCATGAACTTTCTTGTCAGTGGACTCTGTTCATTTGTCATCCAGAAGCCGGTGGGTTTTTAATCACAGAAAGCTACTGGAAGATAATCATTTCCCCTTCTCTCCTAAACTTTGTGTACTGCTTAGCTCTAGAAGGTTTCCTTGAATGCACTGGTGTAGTGGGCCTGTTGGGTGGATAGAGCCATTGGAAACACATTCTAATCGCCTTGACATTCTAGTCCCGGCCAAGTTCCCGAGACCTGTCTTTCCCCACTTTTTCCAAACCGGGGAGACTCAGGAATTACTCACTGTACCTTCAGCGGGAGGGCGGTTGGATAATGTAGGCGGGACACCAAGTGCTTTTCATTTTAACTGTTTAAGCAGTAGATAATGATCCTTCCCTTGGGTGACATCGTGGAGATGGGGTTTTCCATTTCTGCCTATGTGAAGTATGAGAATGAGCAAGACTCCCTTTTCAACCAAATACACTAAAATGTAAGCACTCAAGAGTTACCATAATCCTTGTAATTTCCTTAGGAGACTATACTCTTGAGCAGTGATGTTGCATGTGCCCAGGACTGATAGAAGTCCTCTTTGGAATTATCTCTGAGGTCTTGCAAGGCAAGAGGCCTCACAGCCTTATAATCAGACTTCAGTTCTCACACCACCCCTCCCCAGAGGTGGTCCCAAACTCTGTCATCCTTTTTATTTTTCAGACTTACCTTCTAATGCTCTTTGGCTATTAAAAAAAAAAATCTTTCCTCAAAAAATAAGTCTATCCATAAAGGATAACAATGAGAAAGCGTACAAGTGGACAGTTTCCAAGGAAGGCTCTAGACATAGTCATGGACTAAACATCGTCCATCTTCCCCAGGTGACTAGTTTGAAGGCAGCAACACCCATTCGGGTGTATAAATTCCTGTATTTACTCTGCTGTAAGTATAAAATGTGTATAAAGTCAAAACTATTAACATTTTTTTTCACAACACATTTAAATAGAAATTGGCTTTTTAAATACTGTGGCTAAAAGCACATCTCACCAAGTAACACTTAGACAATTGAACAATATTCGGCTCCATGTCCTGGAGATACCGTCCTACACAATTGTAGTTCAGACGCTCCAACATAGGGTGCATGCCACTCAGTTGTAACTCTAGTAACGTGTCTTGTACAGTTGACAAATAATAATACTTCACTTTTATGCAGGTTAAGACATTTACCTTACCTCTACCACTCAGGGTGGGTTTAGAAGGATAGTTCTAGGTCTGTTCTTGTTGGAATTGTCCGAACACTTTCTGTGTAAACATCTGAACCAAGTGATGACCTTCTGGAAGCTGCATTCACTCATTCCCACTGTTCAGTGTAAGCCCAGTCTCCCCACTTGATCTAAAAGAACGCTAGAAGGCCCTGTCCCGAGTGGAGCACTGAGAGGGTGCTTCCGGATTGGCTTCCGGATTGTCAAAGGGGGCCCATCTTCCAACTGCTAGTGACATCTATATAGTCATTGCCACCATTGCTTGAAATCTAGCCCAGCCCGGAAGCAGAGAGAGCTAGATCACACCTGGATCACAGCTCCCGCTTCCCCACACACCCGTGTCCCCCTGGATTTCCCAGACGGGCCATGGGCCCTGTGAGCCTTGGTCATGGGTCTAGGCCACACTCATTCCAGCTGTCTTCAAGTCCTGCTGCTGGAAGGAACATGGGACACAGAGCCAGTTCCTGGTTCTGGCTCTCCCCTTAAAGAGCTGACAACCTTGCACAATCCAGGAGGCTCTGCCTCCCATTTTTCCCCTTCTAATAGGGCAGATGGCTGTTTACCTCTTAAGGGTGCTTTGAGCTTGAAGTGAGTTGATCGATGAGACTGTGCACCGTGTGGGAGGTAGTAGAAGAATACCTCCCACATCTGGTTTTGTAAGTTTCTCATCATCCCTCTTCTGAGGGAGTCAAGGGCCATGAGTTCTTGAGTTCTTGGCATCAGCACAGTAAACAGTGGTAGGGGGGCCTGAAAAAAGGATGCAGCTTCTCAGAGAGCTTTACCACCTGGAAGGAGTAAGGCTCTCAGTGTATCCACATAGCCTTCTGGATGTATCTGAACCTGAACCTGAAACTCCTGACTCTCTTATACCAATTAACAGTCTTCCTTAATGTAACATAAATTGCAGTGTCTGTATACGGTCTTCCCATTACCTGATAGTAGCATCTTGAAACTGGTCAGAACTTGAATGCCAATAGCTCCATCACTCAGAATATATATGATTCTGCACTTGGGAAAAACGTCTTCATGCTATCTGTCTGATTGCTGCGGGGTACGGTTTTTCGAGAATGTGGGTCTGGGGCTGTAGGTCTTTAAAACCTGATAAAACAGTGAAAGTGGATTATAAGCTCTTAACCACCACCATGGTAGACTCTTTGCTCCCAGCTAACAGGAGTCGGTGACAACTGCAGATGGGGCGAGGAGGAAAGGGAAGGAGACAGGTCTTGGGGTAGTTTTGTGACATTTCAGGGGAAGAAATAAGAAATTGGAATCGTTTGAAATTCCGGGGAGAAGGAAGAAAAAATGGCTCTTCTGGGGGTTTAAACGAAAGAATGATGCACACGTCTTCATTAGAGGAAGGGTTCCTTGAAACTATGAAGAAAATGAACGACACGGATTCTCATTAGCTTTGGGGAAGTGGGAGAGACATGCCTTGGCTCATCCTTAAGTCCTGACGAATGCTGGCCCTGATGCAAGTCCAGGGAGATGGAGGTGACTTGCTGGGGGCTCCAGGGTCCCCCAGGTAACAGCTGGTCCTTCTGCAGAAAACCGTGGGCAGGCAGGCCTGGAGCCGCAGTGCCCTCAGGTGGGTCTGAGGAACCACGGCCGAGTGAACCCGAAGCCGGCAGAACAGGGCACCTCAGCTGAATGCTTCCCTTTGCCCACGCAACTGAGGCTTCTCTTTGCTGTCAGTCTCTGCAGATGTCTGGGGATGGGCCCTGACAACAGTCATCTTTGTCACCGTCCCTGAAACTCGTGTCCTTCCGTCTGCTGCTACAGGCTAATAGCAAGCCTCGTGCTGTTTATGACTTTCTCTGCGACTTGAGATCAAATCATGACTTTAAAATGCTTTTACCTGGAAGGCAGCCTCCCTACCCGCCCCCCCAAACTCAGGAATATGTTGTTGGAATCGTTCCTGAAAACCATATTATGCTTCCACTCCCAAGTCTCAGGCCAGACCCTGCAGCCCTTCCTTCCAAAACACACAGCTGAGTGCAACTTTGGTCCTTCAAGCTTTTCAGCTTCCTTCTCCTGGTGTGGTTCCCGTGCCGACATGTGACACTCTCCTGAGCCCTGTGCTGGTGTCCCCACCCTGTCTGGTAGTCTCACTGCACCCTTTGGTGTTCGCTGTGGCTCCGAGGCAACACTGAGAACGTCACCCAACAAGTCAGAATTTTTTTTTTTTTAAGATTTTATTTATTTGGGATAGATGGAGAGAGAGCGTGGGCAGCGGGGTGGGGCAGAGGGAGAGAGAGAAGCAGACTCCCCACTGAGCAGGGACCCTGGGATCATGACCTGAGCCCAAGGCAGACGCTTAACCGACTGAACCACCCAGGTGCCCCATCAAGCCAGATTCGAGGACACAGGAGTAACAGCACTCTGGACACCAGTTCAGTCCCCATTTTATAGATGGGGGATCTGAATCCTAGAGGCCACGGTCACTTAACTAGTCCGCAGTAGCTCTGGGATGCAGGCAGTCCCGTTTCCCATTCTGGTTTAGCAAACTGCCCGAGGTGGCTGTGTTCTTCCGTGGTGCTTAGCACTTGCCGTCATTCAGGACTCCCCCTCGGCCGTTTCTCCTGCCGAGCCTCTCTGGATCCACATGGTGGTGATGGGCCGGCTCTGTAGGCTTCATCTCTTGGATGGCTTTCAGTGAGAGCCCTGGAGGCGTATATGAGATTCCAGGGTGCAAGCTGGCAGATGGCCGGGCCTTCAGACCCGCCAAGACCATTTAGCCCCAGCTCACTGGATCCATGCTCAGTGAGGGGGGAAGGCCCCTGCCGAGCTGGCTGAAGGCTCCTGTGGCTGGCGTTTCCTCATTGCAGAATGTCTTGGATGTGTGGAGGCCTCTGTGGCCTTCCGTGGAGGTCAAGGGCTTGAAGGCCCCAAACTTCTCCCACTGGGCACTCCAGCAGGGGGTCCTGATTGAGACCCATGTTCCAGTGGCCGTGAGCCACAAAGTCCAAAGTGTCTTCCCACTTAGTTCCGCAGCACGTTCACCTGCGGCCAGCCACTAGGCCAGATTCTTCCCTCCTGTAGCCCATACGTCAGCCGGGGCCCACGGAGCCCCTGAGATCCTGGCACGTCTGATAACTGGGCCTTTGGATGTCTGTGATCTCCAAGGCGCTGACACTTGGGGAGCCACAGCAGATGCCAGACTTCTGCTACCTCAGTTTAAGCCATGACGGGGTGTCCTCCCCGCAGTCCATCAATGACACGAAGCTCAGTTCTCTCCCATTTCCACACACCACGAAATTCAAATGCGCCTGTGTGTGTGGGCACATGTGTGTTGCAGGGATGTGGAAGGAGATAGAAATTACAGAAATGCAGACACGGAACCCCCTTTGTAAAGTGTTCTTTGGATACACCACCAAGGAGCCCATCACCTCACACCCCACCCGTCTCCCTGCTTGGGACAAACCAAATCCACTGGTGTTCTCCTTTGTAGCAGCATGGCCAGTCCTTTCCTAGCTTGAGTCCTGCCAATGCCCTTACCTTCGAGATTTCCCCTTCCCCAGTGGGTGGCTTATTAAAATCATTTTCCTAAACAAAGAGGGTTCCCTTAAGAGGCACTCCAGCGTCATCTCTCAGGGTGATACATTTTTGACTCGCACTACGTTACCCAGGCACAGCAGCAACTAGAGTCCCCGCCGCCAGGGTCTTCATGCTCCTTGGCAGGCAACACGGGCTAACGTCAATTAATGCCAGTTTGAGTTAGACAGCCCTGGTGCCAATCCTGACTCCATAACCTATAGCTCGTGTGATCTCGGGAGAGGCCCTTGATCTTGCCAAACCTTCCTTTCTCTATCTACCTACAAATGTGATAACACATACTCGTGAACATGAAGCATTGAGCCACATGCCTAGCTTTTTCCGCAGCTTCTTTCCCGCTGTCAGCAATCACAAGCAGCTCCCGCCCGTGACCGTGGCTCCGTGCCAAGGGAGGAGAGCCAGCAGACAGCAGCTTTATGGCTGGTGGGGGAGGAGGGCTGGCTGCTGCTGCTTCTCGCCGTGGTCCCGGCTTCACCATTGGAAGTTTCCGTCTGCCCTTGAGATCCGAGGATGCTATAGTGTGAGATCTAGATGGTGCATTTGGCTTAATGTTGTATTTGAAGGAAAGGCTGCCTCGGACAACTGAGAGGCTGGGAAGCTGGCAAACAGCCTGACCTTGGGTGATTTAGCACCTGGTTTCTTGGGCTTTTCCCGTACGAGGTTTGCTGGCTTTGATTGGATGGAAGGAGGAGGTGCCAGGGACTTGCATGAAATCTGTCAAACAGAGGCCAGGGCTGTGCAGGGAGCTCCGATGGCCCAACAGCACCATCTGGACTTGGCAGGGCTGAAAGCCCTGAGATCAGGTGGAAGTCGCCAATATTCCCGCTGTCCTGCGGCTGTCCTGCAGGAGGCTGTCCTGCAGGAGGCTCCCGGAATCCCCTGTCTGGAAAGAATGCTCATCTCCTGTAAGGGGAGCTGGGGAAGCAACAGAGATGTCTGAGAAGACAGGATTCGGCAGGTGGCTGGTGTGCTATATAGTCTCCCCTGGAAGGGGAGCCCCTGTGCCAGCGGGGTGCTGGAGCCCACTTGCACTGGCCCAGGAGGGGATCGTGAGTTTAGTGAGCTGGCTCTTAAACACAGCCATCATTAAAAAAAAAAAAAAAAAAAAGAAGAAGAAGAAGAAGAAGAAAAGAAAGAAAAAGAAATGATATCAACCTACAATGAAAGCATATTACAAAAAATAAAATACATTAAAAACAGAGGCATTAAATACTCAATGCTCATCACTTCCCAATTATTTTACTCCATTTTTCTATTATCCCTGCTGGCGAGGTTATGCTGTCGTATCTTCGAGGCAGAAACGCCCTGCAATGAAGGGATGAAGGGCGTGCTGCTGCGCGTCTCTGCCAAGGCCACCATTCGGTGACATCACATTGGAGGCTTGACATCAGCCCTGGTGGGATATCTACCCCCCAGACATGGGCAGATGCCCCATATCAAGTTTCTGCCACCAGCGGGCTGGTTGTGAAACATTTACCAGCACCCAGCTGCTTCCTGGTGGCCGAGAGAGACATGGAACCACACGAGTATTGAAACACCTCATTCTGGGGAGATTGGCCTGGGTGATGGATTTCTTGAAGCAGGTGTCCTGGTAGAATGTGCAAAACTGACCCAAGAAAAAGGCTTGAAAACACTACTTCTCTGCCTGTTTCGTCTTGCCTCTGTTTTCCATGTGTGTTTCGTTTGCGCCTACACTTCTGGAGTGATTTGCAAGTTCTGTCTCACTATGGACTCAGTTTCCCTCCAGGAAAGTGGCTTGTCATTTTCCCTGCGTAACCGGCCAAGGGGAAATGGGTTACAAGGAACATATCTTTTTTTTTTTTTTTAATATTTATTTATTTATTTGACAGAGAGACAGCAAGAGAGGAAACACAAGCTGGGGGAGTGGGAGAGGGAGAGGGAGAAGCAGGCTTCCCACAGAGCAGGGAGCCTGATGCGGGGCTCGATTCCAGGACTCTGGGATCATGACCTAAGCCGAAGGCAGACACTTAACGACAGAGCCACCCAGGCAATCCAATAAGGAAAGAAGGAATATATCTTAAATAGGCACTGAGAGAGCTCATTTCCAAGTGGTTTCTACAGCAGCAACAGTGTTAACTTTTCCAAGAGAGAAGAAATCATTTATAAATGATTGTTTTGCTGTCTTTGCTTTTTATTAAAATGATTACTGTGGAACAAGATGCTTTGTTTGCCTTTGTTCCCCAAACTCTGCGCCTCTTGGTTATTCTTTTGAAGCAAGAGCCACATGCTGAAGCGACATTTTATTATTTTCATATCATAAAGTGAGGGAAAAGCTTCACAGAAACTCCGTCCTATTCACTCGCACACCAGCTGCACTCTGAAAAACCATAATTTTCCTTTCAAACGCAGAACGGCGTCTGAATTGTAATATTGCCAGCGCTCAACTGTCAAGATGACGGAGGAAAATACGAATGCAGATGGTATGAGCTTGTCCCCGGCCTGCTCCATGCTCTTGCCCGGGCTGACATTTGAATTGAGATTCGAAAAGCAAGTGAGAGCTGGAAGCCATTAGCAATGGCCATGTGGCGCCTTACGGGCCCCAGGGGACAGAAGGAATCTGTGGACCCACCTGAAGAAGGCTCCCGGGTCAGGCCGAGTCACCCCCTGGGACCTGTGTTTGCATGACACTTCGCACGTCTTCCTGGGAACAGTGACAAGACCTTTTAGCAACACACTCTGGTCAGCACCAGGCCTGAGGCCCTTGAACAAAGGCTGTTCCCCAATTTGTGAGGGTCGGGGAATCTAGCCTGAGGGAAGAGATTGGCAGGAATAATGCTTGATGGCTGTAGTGATGATTTGGGGGACACTACAGTCATACCACTCATATGCTCTAAACCCTAAACCCTGGGGAATGTGCCCTATATATCTCCTTTTATTCTTTTTATTTTATTATTTTTTAAAGATTTTAATTTATCTCACAGAGAGAGAGAGAGAGAGAGAGAGCACAAGCAGGGGGAAGTGGTAGAAGGAGAAGGAGAAGCAGGCTCCCCGCTGAGCAGGGAGCCCCTTGTGGGAATCGATCCCAGGACCCTGGGATCATGACCTGGGCTAAGAGTAGACGCTTAACCAACTGAGCCACCCAGGCGCCCCTATTTTCATTTTAAATGAAAATCAAAGGACACAAAAGTAGAGGAAATAGTTTAGTAAAACACCCAGATTCTAAATTACCAAGATTTTCTATTTTTACTACATCTACTCATTTGTTTTCTTTAGGCATTTAAAAAATCCCACACACCACATCTCTTTCTCCTCTGCAGTCTCCAAAAGCATGCTTCTCCTCTTCCTCCTCCTCCTCCTCCCCCTCCTCCTCCTCCTCCTTCTTCTTCTTCTTTTTTTGAGTAGGTTCCACACCTAACATGGAGCCCAATGCAGGGCTTGAACTCACAACCCTGAGCTCAAGATCTGAGCTGAGATCAAGGGTCCCCAGCCTGTCTCTCTTTTTAAAAAGAGGACATTTCCATATGCCTTTACCACATCTAAAAAAAGCTAACACTAATCCCTTGATACCATCTACTTGTCATCTATGTCAAATTCCCCTGGTCATTTCACAAAGAACCCCCATTCGGCTGCCTGTAGACCATGGTATTGGATGCAGCAGGAGGAACAGGGAAAGGGTGGTGACTGAATAGCCAAACTATGGAAAGAAACTAGATGTCCATCAACAGATAATGGATAAAGAAGATGTGGTATATATATATATACAATGGAATAGTATGCAGCCATTATAAGAAATGAAATCTTGCTATTTGCGATGACGTGGATGGAACTAGAGGGTATCATGCTTAGCGAAATAAGTCAATCAGAGAAAGACAACTATCATATGATCTCCCTGATATGATGAAGGGGAGATGCAACGTAGGGGGCTTGGGGGATAGGAAAAGAATAAATGAAACAAGATGGGATCGGGAGGGAGACAAACCATAAGAGACTCTTAATGTCACAAACAAACTGAGGGGGCCAGGGGGAGGAGGGTAGGGAGACGGTGGTGGGGTTATGGACATTGGGGAGGGTATGTGCTAGGGTTAGTGCTGAGAAGAGTGTAAACCTGGCGATTCACAGACCTGTACCCCTGGGGCTAATAATACATTATATGTTAATAAAAAATAAAAAATTTTTTAAAAAGAAAAGAAAAGAAAGAGTGGTGACTGGTTCCTGGCCCTCCTGACTCTGGCTCCGACAGAAACCATGCACACAGTGGAGAAATCACTGGAGCTGGCTTCAGACACCTTCCCAAGCCGTTGGATCTTGGGGTTTCCTCTCCTCAAGGACAAGCCCAGGAAGCCCTTCCCCTATTGCTCAGGGTCCTGGGGTCTTCCCCTGAGACTCACCCGGCCCTCGAGCCACTGGAGGCGCCTGGCCATCTCAGGATGGCCCGCTCCACAGCTTCTCCTATGCTGTGTCCTTTCCCTGCAGGGGTTTCCTAAATCAGGGAAGAGCCATCTCCCAAGGGTTCCGTCTTCTACCAGCCTCGGGGAATCCAGCTCTTCCGATCTGCCAAAGAGCCTGGGCCTCTTTGTGTGTTAGAGAATTTTGGCTGCATTCCTCCTGGGATACATGACGGAACATCTGAGCATCAGCACGTCCCGTCCGCTCTGAGGGCACACCCTGACCAGAGACACCGGCGGCTGATGCCCCGCCTGCTCCAGGATTTTCTTTGGCTACAAAGAACGTGAAGACAGTTGGTGAAATCTGGAATAAGCTGTGTGTTTTACTATCTGATGGTGTCATATCCAGGTTAATTTCCTGATTTTGATGATTGTATTGATGAGCATGTCCTTATTTTTAGAAAATGAACATTCAGGTTTGGTGTATCAGGTAAAGGGGTAACAGGGTATCAGGTCTGCAACTTACTTTCCAATGGTTTGGAAAACAGTGAATATAGAGAGAGGGAAAATGATAAAGCAAATGTGATAAAATGTTAACATTTGGGGAATCCGGGTAAAAGGTACGAGGGGATTTTTTTTGCATGCACAGTCTGGAGAAATCTGAAATTATGTCAGCCTCCTCTGCTGGGTTCGTTCCATTAATCCTTCGGTTTGGGGGCATTTCCTTGTCTCTCTTCTCTTCCGTAGGTGATTTCTACTTCCCTGGTATTCACTGCCATCTGCGTCATACTCTCAAATTTCTCTCTTGAACCTCAGTTTCTTAATGTCGCACTGCACACCCTTTTCATCTCTCCTGCAATGTCTCACCAGTTCCTCAAACTCGCCTTGCCCCAGTCTGAATGCGCGCTCTTCTCCCTTCACAGACCTTCTCGGATTCCAGGGCTCCTTGCCTGAGGGCGCGATGCCAACGGCTTGCTCAAACCAGTACAAAGTAAACCAAGACTCCGGTATTCACTTTGGGCTGCTATCTTCCGCATTCCCCCATGTACACTTTCGTTTCTTGTGGGGAAACCCGACTCTCGAACTGGGAATAGCCTTTTGTCATTGCCTCGTTCATTAAGATGTTCTAGGGGATCTACAATCCTTACAAAGGTGTGCAAGCAAAGCACAACAATTTTATGATCTATAATCCCAGGTTCATAACCTGGTTTCAGTAGTAACCCTGTCCATATGCTTTTTTTTTTTTAAGGTTTTATTTATTTATTTATTTGACACAGAGAGAAAGATCACAAGTAGGCAGAGAAGCAGGCAGAGAGGGGGGTGAAGCAGGCTCCCTGCTGAGCAGAGAGCCCAACGTGGGGCTTGATCCCAGGACCCTGAGATCATGACCTGAGCCGAAGGCAGAGGCTTAACCCAATGAGTCACCCAGGTACCCCTGTCCATATGCTTTTAAAGACTGCTAGTATTTATTTAAACATTTGTTACTTACCGAAACTGTATGTTTGTGTGGGCATATATTAAAATCTATTAAAATATTTATCTCCATCATATTGCCATCAATATTGATGAAAACCAGTAAAGACATAAGTTTTCTATTGGACAAACTGATGACATGGTCTGTCATTCAAGTAATCATTCAAAGTATTTACTTTGTTAAACGTTTATTTTTCATGATCTGTTATTCTTTTTTTTTTTTTAATAATTTTATTTATTTGTCAGAGAGAGAAAGAGAGAGAGCAAGAGCAGAGGCAGAGGCAGAGGGAGAAACACTCCCTGCTGAGCAGGGAGCCTAATGCAGGACTCCATCTCAGTACCCTGGATCATGACCTGAGCCTAAGGCAGCCACTTAACCAACTGAGCCACCCAGGCGCCCCTAGTGCACCATTTTAATTTATTTGTCACTTTGTAACTATTTTGCAGAGTAATTTTCTTGGTGATTGCTTTAGGAACTACAATGGACATTTAAACCACAATCTACCTCACATTAATGCTAACTTAATTCCAGCAGAATGGGAAAACTTTGGTCTAATATACCTGTATCTCCCACACCCTTCTGTGGCAAAGACCTGGATGGCTTCTGGTAAACATAAACTGTTTGTGGTTTAATTCCAAGTACCATATTAATGAGCTGAGAGCACATTACTCGAAGTCATACAAAGTCATAGGAAGCCAAGTACAAAGGTCATGATAAAGATCAATTTTACTGATTTCTATGCCTAAAGTACATTTCCTCACATATTCTGTGTAAGAATAAAAACATGGCTATGTGGGCAGGCCCAGGGGAAAGGGCAGGGAGGTGGGTGTGAGCAAGTCGTGATACCTCAAAGCAGTTGTGCAAACTGGTATATTTTAGACGTTCAGTAGCCCCTTGAACAGCCCCCTGGTGCTGAGATCATGGGTCACTAAGTAATGGGATGAGCTTCCTCAGCTGAGATAAGACTTAGTAACTCTTCAATGGCATCCTGTTCGTGGACACTGAGATTCTGTTCTTTGGCCAGACTGAAGGCTCTCGTGGCATATTCTTGTGCCTGGAATAGAATCACAGTTACAAAAAGAAATTGTCAGAGGAAAGCTTTACATGGGGAAGCCCTATCTCTGCTCAACCCAGAAACACAGGAAAGGACCCCCTCCACTTCTCACACCAGCCACTGAGCTCTTGTTGGAAATTTGGGACCACCCCCCAGGTCCTTACAGCTAGCCACACATGTGCCGGCTGGGGCATGGGGGACCAGAAAAACCCACCTGGCTTGACAAACTAAGTAAAAATTAGTACACCTTCTTAGCAAAGTGAGACCTCTGTAGGGTCTTCATCGGGACTCTCTGAAGCAACTCTGGGAGACCATGTGATAAGGGCCATCCTGGGGGCATGTGGTCCAGAGTTTTCACTGGGACGGAGGTCTCACAGGATATCCTGGGACAGCCTCTGGGCTGGCTCTTCTTTCCTCCTTCCTTCACCCTCTCTTCCTTCCTTCCTTCCTTCCAATAAATATTTGTTTATTTGTTTTATTTAAAGATTTTATTCACTTAGTTGACAGAAAGAGAGAGCACACAAGCAGGGGGAGCAGCACTCCCCACAAGGAGCAGGGAGCCCAATGCAGGACTCAATCTCAGGATCCCAGGGTCATGACTCGAGCTGGAGTCAGACGCTTAACTGACTGGGCCACCCAGGCACCTCCTAATAAATATTTACTACATGGCTACTATGTTCCGGGTACTGTGATCACAGGTCGAAATTCCCGCCCTCGTGGAACTTCCGACACAGTGTGGGAAGAAGCAATAGCAATACAAGCAAGTAAAACACCATCGTATCTTCAATAGGGATACATGTTAAATACAAAAATAAAGTAGAAAAGGGGGCTGGGAAGCACCAGTGGCATTAGTGGGGTTTTGTAGCTTTCAATGCGGGCCCAGGGAAAGCTTTGAGGAAAAGACAGCTGAGTAAAGACCTAAAGGAAGTGAGGTGTCAACCTTGATGTGTCCCTATTCTCTAAGGACCTCTTGTAGATTGAACATCTTTCACCCATGCCTTGGGGTGAGGACTTCCTTGAGTTCATGTGGAAAAGTGAACCCTGAACTGGAGGAAACAGGTTTTGTCCAGTATAAGCTTTGAAAGTCAATGGAAATGTTTCCCTGTTCCCTAAGCACTCTTACCCCATCCCAGATGGTACCCTGGTCTTCGCTATAACACTCAATTATAACCTGCGGGCTGTGAACTCCTCTAGGTCTTGGCATACAGTAGGTGCTTAGTAAAGTTTGCTGAAGACAGGGAGAGAGGGAGGGAGGGAGGGGGGAAGGGAATCCTAGATTTTCCATGACACTCACACAGAAAGGCCTCCTCCAGCCAGGCCTCCCTCTCTGTCTCTCTCTTTGCCTGCTTTTCTTTTTCTTTGAAGCGCTATTCACTATCTGAAATTATATTATGCATTGTCCCTTGTTTCTTGTGACTTCCCCTCCTCCAAAAAAAATTGGGCAAACAATTCTGTGTGCCTCAGTTTCCTTATCTGTAAAGTGGGAATAATACAATACCTACTTCAGGAAGTTGGCCTGACAATTACATAAGATAGTGCATGGGAAGTACTTAGGCTAGTGATGGGCATGTCCCTAGGAAAGAAGACAATGCAGTTTCCATGACGCAGGTGGGATTCAACAAATGAGAAACATCTTGAGTATCCAGGCTGCTTTAAAATGACAGCTTACTCAGAGGGCAAAAGCCCATGCAACTGGGCAAAACAGAGCCAAATTCAACTAGAGGAATTTCTACCTCCATTTTTGACAGGATGCTTTTCTGGGAACACTTGCCTTTGAAGAATTCATCATCAGGTAGTAAAGCATGAACAGGGTTTTCAGAACAAAGACCGTTTTTTGGGGGGCTGTGTCAGATGTAGATTCTCGAATGTTCCAGATTGAAGTCAGGATCTGAATGGCTTCTGCTTCCTGGGCTTCATCTGCAATGGAAAAGAAGGAAGTTGGAATGAAGAAGCAGGCCTTGGTGGGCTGTGGAGTCTCCCCTGAAGGGTGAGCATGGAACTGACAAGCACAGCAGGTTCCTCACCACGTGTGAGTAGGAAGCCCGGCAGTTCCAGCAGCTCTACAAAACCTGCTCACCCCCACAGGTCTCAGGGTAGCTATGGTTTGTCTCTTTTAGAGTCCCAAACTCTTGATTTCTTAGGCCCCCAATGCAGGAAGCTGTCACAGCGGAATTCTTTGGGTCTCACTCAGCTTCAGCTGGAGAGCAAGAGCCCCCAGGACTGGGGCAGCCAATGACTTAATCCTCTCCCAAACCCAAGGGTGCTTGAGCATCTGGGCCTTTCTGCTTCACCCCCCCCCAAAGTGAGTCCACTTATTCTTCCTCTGAGCATCTTCAGGTCCTACTCTCATGATCCTTTATTGACTTATGAGTTATTTGGGACAGGTGCTTATAAGCACTCTTTAGATACTATGCTTAGAGAAGAAGACAGAAAGGACATATACCATAATGCTAAGGTTGGCTCGCTGCCTTTGGATGTTTATGATTTCCAAGTTTTCTGCTTTAACACATACAACTTTAAAACATTTATTTATTTATTTGAGAGAGTGAGCACAAGCAATGGCAGGAGAAGCAGGCTGCTCATGAAGCAGGGAGCCCGAGGCGGGGCTTAATCCCAGGACCCTGGGGTCATGACCTGAGCCGAAGGCAGATGCTTAACCTACTGAGCCACACAGGTGCCTCTAACATAAGCCACTTTTATAATGAGAGAAAACTCAACAAATTTGTTCATTTTTTAAAATCTTAGCTCAAAACCTCTCCTGCAAGAAGTCTTCCCTCTTCAACACCATCCAACTGTACTCATCTCTTCCTTCTGGGACTCAGCTTATAATATAATGTGTATTTGGTAGGAATTTCCTTTTATTTCACCTAGGTTCCATCCCATCAACCATACTGCATGTGTCTTTTGAGCAGATACTAGGTCCTCTGTCCCTTTTTACTAGCTCAGAGGGAATGATGCTGTGCGGCACCCACCCTTTGCTGAGCCTGGGGACAGAGACAGGGATGACACCCAGCCCCGCCACTGAGAAGCTCAGTGTCCAGTAAAGGAAGAGGAGAAGGCACCAGAACAAATGAGTAGTGTGACATCTCCAGAGAGTTTACCCTGGCTTATGTGCCTTGGAGGGATAACACATCAGAAGTAGAGGTGTGGAGAAATCACGGGGTCTCTGGTGGCTCTTTCTCTCTCCACATCTGTCCCTGATGATCCCCCCCCCAGAAAGGCTGTGTGTGGTGCCAGGGATCTGAATTTTTCCCAACACTGGTGGAATCTCTTTGACTCCTCCTGTCTCCATGGCCTCATCAGCAAAATACAGAAGATGGCACGGATGTGCTCCACGACAGGGACAGTGGCTCTTCCTCATGGGGACAATGCCTGTGGATTAGGAAGGATGAAGTCACTGCTCTGCTTTCCAGGGAGAGCTGCCACTTACCCAGGCCAGTGTCGGTCTCAAATCGTTTGCCCAGTAAGTCTATCTGCTGGATGCGAACCCGTGAGAGCACCTGGTAGCGATCGTTCAAGTATTTACTCCAGATCTCAGAGACCTGTTGGGAGAGTAGGCCAGATCTGAGCCTAGACTATTTTGCTTGTGGAGATACAGGAAGAAAGGAAAGTGGAATATATCATGTATCAGACTGTGTGATCTTGGGCAAGTCATTTCATCTCTCTGAGCCTCAAGTTTCTCATCAATGGTCTGACACCAGTCGTAACTTAGAAGGCCAAAGTACCAAGGCTCCGTTCCCATATTCCCCAGCTCACCTTGGTGTACAAGGTGTCTGCCAGGTCCAATTTTTTAAGGCCATAGAAAATATTAGCCAGGTGGAAGTAGCCCCCTGAGGTCCTGATGTCCTCTGTTCCAAATGCACAACTGGCAAAATAAATCTATAGAGAAGGAAGAAGGGGCACTTTAGTTCTCCTGGGAAGTCATACATCTGATAAAGAACTTGTACACCTAGACTTTGTAATGAACTTTTACAACAGCCCAATTAAAACTAAAAAAATGGGCAAAGGCTCTGAATTGACATGTCTTCAGAAAGACCAATGGCTAATAACACATGAAGTAAGGCTTAACATTATTAGTCATTAAAGAAATACAAAATAAAATCACAATGAGATACCACTTCACACCCACCACGATGGCTCAAAGAGGCAGAGAACAAGTGTGGGCGAGGATGGGGAGGAAACAGAGCCCTCACACAGCGCTGGGGAGACTAGAAAATGATACAGCCTCTGTGAAAAGCAGTTTGGCAGCTCTCAAAAATCAGAAAGTTAAATGGTGAGTTACCATATGACCCAGCAGTTCCATTCTTAGACTACACCCAAGAGAAATGAAGGCATGTGTCCACACAAAGACTCAGATACAAATGTTTAGAGCAGTGGTATTAATAACACCCAAACAGTGGGGACATCCCCAGTGTTCATCAAGTGATAAATGGCTACACAAATTGTGTATTTCCAGATGATAAATACTACGCAGCAATAGAAGGAATGAAGCGTTGATAGGACAACACAGACGAGTCTCAAAGTAATTACGCGAAGTGAGAGAAATCAAATGGAAAGATCACATGTCATTCTGTTTACATTAAATGTCCAGAAAAGGAAAATCTATAGAGACAAAGTGGTTGCCTGGGGTGAAGGGGGGTGGTCAGAATGAGAAATGAACTGCAGAGGGGTTGTGAGGGGCTTCTGGGGTGATGAGAATGAGAATGTTCTAGAACTGGGTTGTGCTGATGGCTGCCCAACTCTGTGAGTCTTCTCCGAATCATTCATTTGTACACTTAGAGTGAGTGAATTTTATGGTATGTATCCATTAGGAAATGATTTTTTTTTTTAAAGGTAGCCTGAAGAATCTGAGCTTGATCCATTTCTTAACTGTGTGGCCTAACCTAAGACAGAATCTGTGTCTCTGCTTAATTTATTATAAGTGAGAGTGCAGAGAAAACACAAATGAAGACGTGTATTAGTCAGTCTTCTAGGTGGAAATAGATGGCACCCTCAAAGCACTTCCAGATGACGGTTTAATGAAAGGATTATTTCAAGAGACATACAGAGGTTAAGGAACCAAAAAGAGCTAGTGAAACACCAGGTCTATCAACAGAAGAGACGATTACTGTCCCGACTCCTGAAAAAGGAAGGGAGAAATCGGGTCACCAGAGCCCCACAAGAGAGAGAGCTATGGGAGAAAGCCACCTGCCAGGAGCTGTGGCTATGGAGGAATACTGCCCCCGCCAGAACTGGGATGGAGCAGAAAGGCAGCAGAGAGAGTAGATTCCCAACCTCTATCTCCTCCCAACAAATACTCCCCTGCCATGCCTCTCACTCTCTAAATCCAACAGAAACCAGAAGGCAATGGGTTCTGGGTTGTGTAGTCCATAGAGGTCAGACTCCCGGGGCACAGTAGAGGAGTGAATGGATTTGGGGTAAAGGGATATGGAGAATAACCAGCACAAGAATGTTTCCAGTGGATTTATGGACATTGTACAGTGGAGGCAACCCGGGGGAGGGCTGCCCAGTGGATAGGCTAAACAGAGAACCAACTGGTGCTAAGACTGAATTCTGACCCTAACCTCATCCAGATTTCAGGCTCAGGAACTTTTCTCTCTGGTCATATTGTCCACCACTGAAATCCTTATAGAAACCTCCATTAAATTTTGGAGGAACTGCTCCATCATCACCTTCATCATCATCTTATCTAACGTTTGTACATAGTTTTACAGTTTATAAAGAACGTTCATATACAAACAGCTGGTTTAAATTGAACAACCACACTCTGACATAGAAACATTGATATTGTGTGTAAAACTGATAGCAAATTTCTGCATATACAGTGCTCTATTATTAGTCTCTTCAATGACCCAATGAGACATACGCTATTGAATGATTTCTGTCTATGCTTGATGAAAGAGGTAAAATAATTTGTCCAACAGTATGTTCAAGAGTAGAAGTAAAGCCCTTCTCTTAACAACTGTGCTCTTCTACCTTTATTGTACTCAGAACAATCGACCTTGGAGAAGTGACGTGACCTGGCCAAGGATGCACACCCAGGAAGTGGAAAGGTTAGAACTCAGGTTGTTAGAACTGTGCTCTTGGGACTACCTCAGCAGTCAGCTGTCAACAGAAAGTTTTAGAGAAATGCTCAAATAGAAAAACAAACAAACAGGGGCACCTGGGTGGCTTAGTCGGTTAAGCGTCTGCCTTAGGCTCAGGTCATGATCCCGGAGTCCCAGGATCAAGCCCCTGTGGTGCTCCCTGCTCAGCGGGGAGTCTGCTTCCCCTCTCCCTTTGCCCCTCTCCCCAGACTCATGCTCTTTCTCTCTCTCAAATCAATAAATAAAATCTTAAAAAAAAAAAAAAAGATCAAAACTAAGCATAGCTGTTCCCAGAAACATTCAGATGTTATAATTTAGCTTGTTTACATCATTGGCCAGATGATAACGGGCTTCTTCATAGTTTTCTTTAGCTATATAGAGAAGTCCCAGGTTCCGATGCAGTAAAGAGTGGGTGGCAGAACAACATTCAGTTGATTTGAGGACTGTCCACTGGGCTTGGGATAGATACTCCTCAGCTTGGACAATGTGGCCCAGACCTGCCCAAAAGAAGTAAAGAAGGTTACAATTCATATTCCGGCCAGAGGACACAGGATGAAATGTGAGTCAGCACCCATTCACTCCCATGTTCACTGACTCAAACATTTATTGACACACAAGAACTTGCACGTGAATATTCATGGCAGCCTCTCCATAACAGCCAAAAATAGAAACAACCTAAATGCTCATCAGCTGATTAGTAGATACACAAAATGTGGTCGATCCATACCCATGAGTGGAATATTACGAGGCACAGAAAGGAATGAAATACAGACATATGGAACAACAGGGTAAACCTTGAAGACATTTCATGAAAAGGAAGAAGCCAGGCACAAATGGTCACATATTGTACAATTCCATTGATAGGAAATCCGTAGACAGAAAATAGCGGCCCTGGGACTGTGGGGAAGAAGAATGGAGTGTGAATACTAATATGGGTATGGGGGTCCATTTGGGGGTAAGTAAATGTTCAGTAATTAGATATAGTGATGGTTACACAATCTTGTGAATATACTAAAACCACAAGATTGTACTTTAAAAAAAAAAGATTTTATTTATTTATTTGACAGACAGAGATCACAAGCAGGCAGAGAGGCAGGCAGAGAGAGAGGAGGAAGCAGGCTCCCCGCTGAGCAGAGAGCCTGATGTGGGGCTCGGTCCCAGGACCCTGGGATCATGACCCGAGCTGAAGGTTGAGGCTTTAACCCACTGAACCACCCAGATGCCCCAAGATTATACTTTTTAAAAGAGTGGATTTTATGTATGTGAACTGTATCTCAGTTAAAAGTACATGTATCACTTATACTTAATATCTTTTATGTGCCAGGCCTTGTGTTGAGAGATGAGGATTCCAAGATGAATCAAAGGCATTGCCCTTATAGCTGGGTTTAGGGAATGCATGGGTGAAAATATATTTATAACATAGCAGACGTGCAGTAATAGTAGCATCATAAGGTTTCGAGGTGGTAGAGAGTAGGAGGTGTTTAATTCTATGGATGGGCTGGAGAGGGGCAATGGAATGGGGTGAGGCGAGGCCAGTGCTATGGACTGAATGTTGTAGCCCCCAAAACACATTGTTGAAGCCCTGATCCCCAAAGTGATGGTATTTGGATGTGGGGCGTAATTTGGTCATGAGAGTGGATTCATGAGATGTAGTGATGGTTACACAATGAATGGGATTAGTGCTATAGAAGAAGAGATACAAGAGGGGTGACCCCTCTCTCTGCCATATGAGGATAAGTGCCAAAGCGGCTGTCTCCAAGCCCAGAAGGGGGCCCTCACCAGACACCAAATCTGCTGATACCTTGATCTTAGACTTTAAGGCTCCAGAACTGTGAGAAATAACTGTTTCTTGTTTAAGCCCCCCAGTCTGTGGTATTCATTATAGCTGCTGAACTGAGACCAGAAAATCTGAGCTGAATTTTGTGGTTTTTTTTTTTAAGATTTTATTTATTTATTGGACAGAGAGAGATCACAGGAGGCAGAGAGGCAGACAGAGAGAGAGGGTGGGAAGCAAGCTCCCTGATGAGCAGAGAGCCCGATGCAGGGTTCGATTCCAGGACCCTGGGATCATGACCTGAGCCAAAGGCAGACGCTTAACCCACTGAACCACCCAGGCGCCCCTGAGCTGAGTTTTGAGGATGAATAGAAGTTTTCCCGACAGATAAGGAAGGGCGGGCATGCGGGCAGAGGTAACACAGATGCAGAACCATGGCGATATGTAAGAGTGGGCTGTGTTTGGAGAACCACGATGCTGAAGCACAAAGTGTGAGGGGTCAAGTGGCAGGAAATGAGGCTGAAGAGGTAGTCCGGGGACAGGTGACAGAAGGCTGGAGGGCTTAGTGAGTTGTGCCAAGGAGCGGGATGCATGTGGATAAGAACTGGAGGATTTTCAGAAAGGGGGAGGGAATTGGATTTCGATTTAGAAGGATCCCCAGGAGCCAGGGTGGAGGAGGGATGAGAGGGGAGGACGTAGAGTGAAAGACTCGCTAGAGGACTTTTGAAAGAGTTCAGGCAAGGACTGGTAAGAGCCTGAACTAAGGCAGTGAGTGAAGATGGGGCCGATACAGAAGAGACATTTAGGGGCTAGAATGGACAACACATGGTTCCCAAGTAAAAGGCACCTTTATTTCTAATATTCAAATACTGCTGACACTTAAAACTGTTGTTTGGTTGTAAAGATGCATAACAGTTTCCTGCCTCCCTGCTTGCCTCCTTGGGAGGCTGTAAGAGCTGGACAGGTCGCTACTCCGCCAGCCTTCTGCATCGCAGGAGGTATGCTCTGGGTGGGAGGTATTTCCTGTGGGGGGTGCCAGGAAAGGTCAGGAGAGGAGGACACAAAGCCCTCATAAGTCAATCTTGGTTCTGCGTGTCCTCCCTCCCAGGCCTGGCTCACATGCAGACATCACTTACCCGAGCTGCAATCACAGGTCACGGAATTAAAGGAGGAGAGCTGAAGAAGCAATCGAAGGGAGGAAAGAAGCAAGTTCCCATGACTGAGGTTCCAACTAAAATGGGAAAATACTAGATTAGAAGCAAGAGGCGGAGGCCGAGGATCCTGGCTCATGCAACCATGACAAGTCACATCTTCCATCTGGATTTTCTATATAATATAAGAGCTTCGGACCGAGCAAATGACTCTCAGCAAAGGTTATTTAGGTGGGGAGAAAACTGGCAGGGGGCGCCGACATGTAGCGGAAACTTCTCACCTTCATCGTGCATTTCCCCTTCAAGAAGGCAATGCCAAAGAAGGAAGGCCCCAAGGCCAAGCTGAACCAGCAACTGCACAAGCATCCCAAAGGAACAGACATACTTGGGAGAAAAAAGACCTTAAGGCCCTAAAGCCACAGAGTGGGTATAGTGAGGCAGGAGGAATGTGCTGCTCCCAGCAGGCCGGAACTTACACTGGTCGGTGAGTGGGTAAGTTTAGGTGTGACTTTACTACACAGCTTGCCTGGACAGGTGTAGGGATGGAGTGGAGGGACTAGGTACACAAAGTTGCCAAAGGAAGGGAGACTGTCCTAAAGGGTCCTGTTACTAGCGTTAGCTTATGGAAGAGAAAGAGAAAGGATAGCCAGTTAAGGAGTAAGGGCTCTGCTCTGCAGGGCGAGACAACAGGCCTACCCTGGGCTAGCCGCTGATCTGAGAGACGTGAAGGGGGAAGATTTCAGAAGGCTTGATGAGAAAAGCAAAGGAGCACAGCACAGAGCAGTCAGAGATAATTATCTAATTATCCGTGAGGCTGGGAGGCACCCAGGGGAAGGAGGGGGAATTCGCATTTGCTGAGGGCCCGCTGTTTGCTGTAGGCACACTATGCTAGGCCATTTGCGTCTGTGATCTAAGTCTGCCAACAACCCTGTGAGATAAATATCTGAGGAGGAATGTACATTCATTCATTTGTCCAACCACGCAACGCATTCATCTAATTTAGAATCTCTACCACTTCGCTAGATGCATTCTAGTGAGCAAAACAGACTTGATCTCTGACCACAAGGAGCATATAATAAAGGGAAATAAATACAATAATACCGAGCCTGGGTGGCTCAGTCAGTTAAGCCTCTGCCTTCAGCTCAGGCTATGATCCCAGGGTCCTGGCATCGAGTCCCACATCGGGCTTCTTGCTCAGTGGGGAGCCTGCTTCTCCCTCTCCCACTGACTGCTGCTCCCCCTGCTTGTGCTCTCTTTCTGTCAAATAAATAAATAAAAGCTTAAAAAAATAAACAAAGAAAAATAAACTGCTAGGAAGGAAAGGAACAGAATACAGTCATCCAAAAAAGCAGGAAGAAACCTACTTTGATTGGATGATTAGAGAACACCTCTCTGAGAAGGTGATATTTAAGTAGATACCTGATGATTGGAAAGAAGCCAGCTATACATAACAGAGGAAAAAGCATTCCAGGCAGAAGGAAGAGCACTTAGTAAGAAGAGTTTGATAGCTAGTGTCACCCAACCAGTAAAGAAAGGGCTGGAGGGGTCCCTGGGTGGCTCAGTTGGCGAAACATCTGACCTTTGATTTCAGCTCAGGTCATGATCTCAGGATTGTGAGATAGAGCCTTCTGATGGGCTCTGCGCTCAGTAGGAAGTCCACTCGGAGATTATCTCTCTCGGCCTCTCCCCGCACTTGTGGGTGTGCTTTGGTACGTGCACTCGTGCTCTCTCTCTAAAGTAAGTCAATAAGTTTAAAAAAAAAAAAAAAAGAGTTGGAATTTGAACGCAGATTCCCTGGTTCCAAAATCCTGACTGGAGTGGGGGAAGATGAGTAAGGCGGCTCTTTTACGTTTGTTTGTTTAAAGATTTTATTTATTTACTTAATTGACACAGAGACGGCGAGAGAGGGAACACAAGCAGGGGGAGTGGGAGAGGAAGAAGCAGGCTTCCCGCTGAGCAGGGAGCCCCGGGTAGGGCTCGATTCCAGGACCCTGAGATCATGACCTGAGCCAAAGGCAGATGTTGAATGACTGAGCCACGAGTAAGGCAGTTCTTTGAAGTGTTACTGAAAATAGCATCTCTAGTTGATTAAAATTCCAAAGTTTTACCAAAAAAGAGAGAGAGAGAGAGAAGAGAGAGAAGAGAAGAGAGGAAAGGAAGGGAAAAGAAGGGAAGGGAAAGAGGGGGAAAAAAAAGAAAAGAAGAGAATAGAAAGGAAAAGAAAAAGAAAAAAAAGGAAAGAAAAAAGAAAAGAAAAGAAAAGGCTAAATACCTCTTATTTTTTTCCACTCCAGTCTGCAGGAATCTCTTAGATGAGGAAGAGACATGTGCACAACGAATGTGATTTATTTAGACTTTCAAAAAGGTTGGCAAGGTTCTCAATGACTGGGGAAGGTATAATGAGAACTTCATTTAGACGAGGCTTTCCAGCTTGCAAAGCACTCTCATGTTCATTACACACAAACTCATTTAATCCTCAAAACAATTCTGTGAAGGGGACTCAGATTCACCAAATGCTTTCACAGTGCCCACCAGATGTCAGGTTTTATGAGAAGAGTTTCTGAGCACCTCCTCTGTGCTAAGAGCTATTCTGGGTGTGAAGTCACTCTGATGAGTAAGAATAGGGACAGTTCCAGCTCTCCCTGAGCTTATAGTCTAGTGGGAAAGAGAGACTTTAATTAAGTAATCTCATCTGTGGATGTAGAATAATTAGTAGTAGTATTTTGGGTTTTTAAAAAGATTTTATTTAATTTTAGAGAGAGCTCACGTGCAAGATAAGGGAGGGGCAGAGGGCGATGGAGTGGGGAAGAATTTCAAGCTGATTCCCTGCTGAGTGCAGAGCCTGATGTAGGGCTCAGTCTCATGACCTCTAGATCATGACCTGAACCGAAACTAAGAGTTGGATGCCTAACCGACTGAGCCACCCAGGTGCCTCTGGATATAGAATTATTATTGAAATAAGTGCCCACAAGAGAGGAAGAGGTTTTTAAGGGGGGGTACTTAAAAAGAAACCTGGTCCAGTCTGGGGGCTTGAGAGGCTTCCAGACAAGGGGGTAGTAACTCTTCAGCTAAGGTCTGAAGGATGAATAGGAGTTATTTAGGTGGAGGGGGGTGGAGGAGAGGCAGGGAGCGTGGCTCAAGAAGAGCCTTCCAGAACAGGAAGAGAGAAGGCCAGTGTAACCAGAAGGGAGAGAAGATGTAAGATGAGGTGACAAGACTCTTGAAGGCCGGACCAAGCTGCACCCCATTGGCTGCTTAGGGAATCTGGTTTTTCTTTGGTAGAGGGATTTGACCCACATTTTGTGTAGAGGCCAGACTGTAAGGAGGCCAAAGAGGTGAAGAGTCCAGTTAACAGGCAATAATCTAGATAAGAATGATAAGACTCAGGCCAGGGTGAACTTTTCCAAAATCCCACAGCTAGTCAGTGTCAGAAATACACAGAACCTAGGCTGTATTTCCTTGCCCGGTGCTCTTCCTAGTAGTTTTGGTGGAGGGCAGTCTGAAACAGGGGGCCAGACTGGAGTGGGGTGAGGGGGGCAGTCTTGCAGTTATGTGGCCTGGTATGGGGGAGTCAGAGCCCAAGCCAGCGAGGAGGGGATCCATGCAGAAGAGGCAGCCCTGAATGAGGAGTCAGAGCTCATGGAAAGAGAGAAGGGCATCTACAAGGGGAAAAAGTAGGCTCGGGGATGGGAGATTGGTTCATACAGGGGAACTGATGAAACATATAAATACATTAATGAAAAAGGAAGCCAGCATTCTCACTGTCAGAGAACTACAGCTATAGAACGGGAGGAAATCAGACCGAACCCTGTGGTGGTGTTGGACTGAATTTAGAAGTACTGGTATGTCATATCTCTGTCTGTATAGAGAGAGATTAAGTGAAGATGTAATTAGATGTAATGTGTGTATACATTATTATATTTATACAAATTCCCTCTGTCCCCCAAGAAGGTACAGGAGCAACCTGACCCCAATAGCAACACATACGTCAAGTGCACAACTCTTGCTTTCTGAATTCCATTTCTCACTAAAAAAAAAAAAAAATCAAGGCTCCTTGGAGGTATGTTCCAGAAAGCAGGCAGGTGATCGAAGAACAATGGGGATGTGTCAAGGAAACACGGAAGCCAGTCTGAATGGGCTGCTACTTGCCAAATGCAGGAATAGCCTAAGCATTAAATTAAAGTTAGTAACAGATTATTGATCCATTGACTAGACTAGGGAACCAAGAGTTCATACTGATATAAATGCATAAATGAATATACTGAAAGTCTGATGGAATGGTATACTCACAGTTTCAGAATTCCCCGCCCATAAAATACTTATTAGTTGAAAAAGGAGAAAAGGTAAACAAAGAAGAAGCCTGGCAGATATCACCTTAATAAACTAATTTAACTGGGTGCCCTCAGGAATGGGACAAACTGAAAACATGTGCCAGCTTGCAGGATGGGGTGCGAACAACACAGACAGAGACTGTCTTCTGACACTCTTGCCAAAGGGACATCGCTTGAGTCCAGCCATGAGGAGATTCAGAGAAACCAAGATTGAGGGACGTTTTATAGAACACTTGGCCTTTAATCTTATAAGTGTCAGAGTCATACAGGTTAAGGAGTGGTTGAGAAACTATTCCAGAATGGAGACGAAAAACACATGGCAGCAAAATGAAAAGCGTGATTTTGAACTGTATCCTTCTGTTCTCAAGGTGTGATTGGGACGACTGGCGACACGTGAACGGGGTTGGCTTAGTAGATGATGGAAGACGATAGTAGACGATGGTTGTACATGGAGAATGTCTAGGAAATGCATCAGGCAAGCAACTTACTCTCACGTAGCTCAAGAGGTTCTGTGTACTGCATTTCCAACAGTTTTGCTTTTTAAAAGTTTGCTTTTTAAAAAAAAGCGTGGCTATGAAGATGGCAAAAGTGGTTGGAAAGTAACTAAGATGCTGCAGGTCTCAAAAATGTTAATTCCCCTCCAAGATGTTAACTCTCTTCTTGTAGCAACCGCCATGTGGGATGGAGCTCTGCCGAGTCTGCGTTCCCACTCTCATCCACAGCATGAGAAATATAGTTCTTTTTCCCTCTCCCTCCACTGGAGCAGGTTTCTATAATCCCCTTTGAACCATGTGAGCCTGACACAAAGGTAAAGGTAAACAGTCAACACAACTCTCTCTTCTAGGAATTTAACACTGGAAATCAGATACTAATTATTTCTTCTACCTTCCTTGAACCTGGAGAAGATGGAAATTCCATGGAAATTCAGCTACATCTGATATTTTAGGGTAGCTGTCTTCCGTGGTAGGCACAGGGCAGAAGAACCTGGTCTGCAGAGAGGGTGAATAAAGCAGATGCAGAGATAGAAGCTGGGACAAGACACAAGGACCGAGAAAGAGAGAGAGAGAGAGACTGTTACACCATTCTGGTTCTAAGACCTCCTGAAGCCTCGATCCCCCTGGAACACTCCAGTGTCCTAATAAATGTCCTCCTTTTCCTTAGGTCAGCTAGAGTGGAGTTTGGTCAGTAGTAGCCAAAAGTTGACATCTGCTGCCCCAACTTGTGCCAAACTTTACGGCAACACTGCTCTTTTATAAAAGGCTATCTTGGAGCCACTACCAAGTCTCTACCCTTTGGCCACTGATTGATCCCCATAGAGTACTCCTTAAGGGACCGGGGTCGGGGTGGGGGGTCCCCAGGTCAATTCACTTACCAAGGCTTGCCTCGGCCAACAGCAGGTAAGCAGGGACAAGCTCTACGGAACTCAGGCCATGCACATTCATGCGGAAGCGAAGTGAGTGCAAAGCTGCGGGAACAGCAGCTGCATGTTTTCCTTCAAAGAGGTATTTCTGGGCTACGGTGTAGCAGAATTCAATCAAATGCTTCTGTGGAAGAAAAAACTAGACCATCTGAGATCGTGTAAAGCAAAAAGGCGCTGGTGGGCACAGGTACACTTGGGCTAGGGCCACAATCTCATGAGCTGATTAAGGGCACCTAGTTAACCTGCTTGTACTAAGGTGGACATAAGACCCCAAATAGGTGAAATAAAAAGGGAAACCTGGGTTGTGAGCTCCTCGAGGTCCAGGAATAAATGTCTTTTCACCTTGGCTCATTGATCAGCATAAATGAGAGCTCAGTATAAAGTTATTAAGTAAATATTATTCTTGTGTTTGTAATAAAATTGTAGTTTAGCAAAACTATCATATCTCCAGATATTCTAAAACTTTCTGACTTTCTATTTGAGTTATAATTTTGAGAGAAACTTCTTCTCTTTCTTTCTGGAATTATCTTGTTTTCCAAGTATCAGAAAGAATGTCGGCTCTGCATTGCTTCAAAGCCTTTCTCAAAAAAAACAAAAAAAAAATTTTTAAAGATTTTATTTATTTATTTGACAGAGAGAGATCACAAGAAGGCAAAGAGGCAGGTGTGGGTGGCTGGCAGGGGGCGGGGAAGCAGGCTCCATGCTGAGCAGAGAGCCAGATGTGGAGCTTGATCCTAGGACCCTGAGATCATGACCTGAGTTGAAGGCAGAGAGGCTTTAACCCACTAAGCTACCCAGGCGCCCATAATAGAAGTTTTTAAATCTCCTTTATGAATTCATCAGTGTATTCATACACCATTTTTTTTTTTACCTCCTACGCTCTTATCAACATACTTGGCATATATGGACGTTATGGCCGAAACTCGTATGTGGAAGCCCTCATACTTCAACCCTTATTACCTGAGAATGTGAATTTGGAGAGGGAGCCTTACAGAGGTGAGTAAGTTAAAATGAGACCATTAGGGTGGCCCCTGATCCAATTTGGAAGAAATTCAGACACCAGGGATGCACCTGCCCTCAGGAAACCAAACCTGCTGACACCTACCCTTGACCTTGGACTTCGACATTCCTATCCTTTAAGCCATTGTGTGGAGTAACGCCATTTGTTACAGCAGTCCTCGGAACTTAATACAGTAGGTATTCAGTAACTACGTGGAGAACAACTGACTGAGGACATAAAGGCATAAAACCAAGTCTCTGTCCTCAAAGAGGTTCTGGTTTGGTGATCCCGATGAGGGACACCCTTTGTCTGGGGTAGACCCTGAGCTCAGCCTGTCCCAGCC
Source organism: Mustela nivalis (assembly GCF_964662115.1). Classification (NCBI taxonomy): domain Eukaryota; kingdom Metazoa; phylum Chordata; class Mammalia; order Carnivora; family Mustelidae; genus Mustela; species Mustela nivalis. The sequence goes on along the minus strand of NW_028134264.1, from coordinate 30,190 downwards.
CTGCAGGACCCACCTGCCGCTGCTGCAGCTGCTGGAGGCCGTGCCGCCGCTCCTCCTCTGAGTTGTAGAAGGGCATGGAAGTGCGCAGCGGAATCAGCAGCTGACATATCTTCTCATGGATGCTGTTCCAGTCAGCTCTTTGATGAACCACACCACTGACAACGAAAACACCGACTTCGTTATCTTTCCCTTTGGCCTGGCCTGAGATTCTAGCAGCCTACTGGCTTTGCCCTAAAAACTAGAAAAGGCAGGCCAACACCTAACAGGCAGGGAACCCAAAGCCCTTTCTGACTCAAATCTCTCCTTTTACATGTGGTTCTGTGGTGGTGTAATGACTAGTGGGGGTGGGAAGCCGCTGTCTCTTCAGGCACAGGTCACAATGAAGTTACAAAGGCACGTGGTGACGCTGTGGGTGATCTCCTCTTCCGCTTCGTTAATAACCTTGTTCTAAGGCCATTTTCAGAATCTCTGGCCATCACAGCTGATGGAAGTGAGGGTCTTTTTCTTGGGGAAGGAAGAGCCTCTTGCTGAGGCTCTAGAGATGTTCTCCAGGAACGAGTGCCGCTGTGTGGTGTGGCTCCAGAGAGCACCACTGACACTGTCTCCTCTGCTCCAGGGGGCACCCTCACAGGAACACGCTAGGAATGATCCCCAATCCCAGCGGGGCAGCAGGGCAGCTTTTGCTAGTAACTACTCAACTTTTTGAGAACAAAACAAAAGCTATTCTTTCAATGATAAGGGAGCAGAGGAGTGGAGAGCTCAAGTCGTTACTGTAAGCCTGTACTCCGGAGCCAGCTAATTTTTAGCTCTCCAGAGGGAAGCACGGTGACAGCTTGGTAGAGAGCTTTTCTGAGTTTTACATACAGATTTAGTATTTTTAAATATGTTATTGGACAGGACCTCAGTCCTACAGAGAATCCACTCCCACTCCTTAAATACCTGCCGCTATGACTGATTCCCACATCTATTACCCGATCCTGACCCTTTCTCCAATTACTTTTTTACACTTTTAAATCAATACCTAACTCAAATACCATAGAAAATTCACCATTTCAAAATATAATTTAAATTTAGTGGTTTTGAATACATTCACAAGGTTGTAAAAGCATCACCCTGTCTAACTCCAGAACAATGTCATCACTCGAAAAAGAAACTCCATTTGCTCTAGCTGGTTCTTTCTTTTCTCCACCCACTGGTGCTCAGAAGCCAGAGATGTACTTTCTCTATGTATTTGCCTGTTCGGGACATTACTATTAATGGAAACAGACAACATGTGACCCTCTGTGTCTGGTTTCTTACCTTAGCATAATGTTCTCAAAGTTCCTCCCATTTCATCGCATATATAAGTATTACATTCTTTTGTACGGCTGAGTAAATATTCCACTGTATGGCTGTACATTCACCCACTCATCAGTTGGGGGTATTTGAGTTGTTTCTATTTTTGGCTATTCTGAATAATGCCGCTATGAACATTTGTGTATAAATTTTTGTGTGAACACGCTTTCAGTTCTCTTGAGTATATACCTAAGAATGGAATTGTTGGGTCATATAGTAACTCTATGTTTAACTTTTTGAGGACTGCCAAACTGTTTTCTACAGAGGCTGTACCATTCTACAGCACAGCAGCAATACAAGAGGGGTTCACTTTTTCTGTATCTTTGCCAGCACTTGTTATTCTCGTTTTTCACTACAGCCATTTTAGTGCGTGTGAAGTGGTTTCTCATTGTGGTTTTATTTTGTATTTCCTTAATAACTAATAACTTTCAGCGCCATTTCATGTGCTTATTGGCCATTTGTATATCTTCTTTGAGAACTGTTTATTCAAATCTTCTGTCCATTTTTAAACTGGGTCTTTTATCTTCTTATTGTTGAATTTTAAGAGTCTTTTACATATTCTAGATATAAAATCCTTATCCGGTATATGATTTGTATTTTCTCCCATTCTGTGGGTTGTCTCTTCACTTTCTTGATAATGTTCTCTGATGCACAGAAGTTTTAAATTTTGGTGGAGTCCAACTAATCTATTTTCTTTGGATCCTTGTGATTTTGGTGTCATAGCTAAACTGTTGCCTAATCCCAAATCACACAGATTTCCAACTATGTTCCCTTCTGAAAGTTTTGCTTTTAGCTCTTGCATTTAGCCCTTTCTATGGTGAAAGGGAGGAGTCCAAATTCATTCTTTTGCATGTGGCTATGCAGTTATCCCACCATCATCCAGAAGGGACCCTTCTTTTACCAGTTGAATGGTCTTGGTACCCTTGTTGAACATCTAGTCACCATAAATATACAAGCATATTTCTGGACTCTCAGTTCTAGTCCATTCATCTATATGTCTATCCTTATGCCACTACCACAGTCTTCATTAGTGCCTCTTTGCAGTAACACTTGAAATTGAAAAGTATCAGTACTCTAGCTTTGTTCTTTTATTTTTTAAAAAAGATTTTATCAATTTTTTTGACAGAGAGAGATCACAAGTAGGCAGAGAGGCAGGCAGAGTGAAAGGGGGAAGCAGCTCCCTGCTGAGCACAGATCCTGATGTGGGGCTCGATCCCAGGACCCTGAGACCATGACCAGAGCCGAAGGCAGAGGCTTAACCCACTGGGACACCCAGGCACCCCGCAGCTTTGTTTGTTTTTTTAAGATTTTATTTATTTATTTGACAGAGAGAGATCACAAGTAGGCATAGAGGCAGACAGAGAAAGAGAGAGAGGGGGAAGTAGGCTCCCTGTTGAGCAGAGAGCCCGATGTGGGACTTGATCCCAGGACCCTGAGATCATGACCTGAGCTGAAGGCAATGGCTTAACCCACCACTGAGCCACCCAGGCATCCCAGCTTTGTTCTTTTAAAAGACTTTTTAGCTCTTCTGTGTATTTTGTCTTTTCATTTAAATTTTAGGATCAGTGTGTCCATTTATGCAAAAAAGAGTTTTGATAGGAATTGCATTGAATCAATAGATCAATTTGAAGTGTTATTATCTTACTATTAAGTCTTCTAAACTATGAATATAGAATATCTTTCCATTTATGTAGGTCTTTAATCTCTTTCAAATTTTTTTTTTTTTTTTTTTTTTTTTTTTTTTTTTTTAGTTTTCAGTGTATAGGTCTTGCCCTTCTTTGGTTAAATTTATTTATTTATTTTTTTGATGCTATTGTAAATGGAATGGCTTTCCTAATTTCATTTTCAGATTGTTCACTGTTAGCATGTATAAATATAACTGAGTTTTGCACATTGATCTTGAATTCTATAACCTTGCTGAATTCGTTTATTAGCTCTAATAGTTCATTGTGCTTTTTTCACAGGTTCTTTAAGGATTTCCCTACAGAAGATCATGTCATCAGCAAAATAGAAGTACTTTTACTACTTCTTTCCCAAGCTGGATGTCTTTTATTTCACTGTCTTGCCTAATTCCCCCAACTAGATTTTTAGAAGTATTGAATAGAAGTGATGAAAGCAAAATTCTTGTCTCATTCCTGATTTTAGGGGGGAGAATTTTGTCTTTGATCATGAATTATGTTAGTTTTGTATTACTCTCTAGTTTATTCATAGATACCTCTTACCAAGTTATGAAAGTTCCTTTCTATCCCTAATTTGTTTTTATCACAAAGGGTACTGGAGTTTATCAAATACTTTTTCTGTATCTATTGAGATTATTATGCGGTTTTTATCTTCTGTTAAGATGAAGTCTTAAATTGGTATTAGTATGTTCAGCCAACCTTGAATTCCTGGGAGAAACACCACTTGGTCATGAAGTATAATCCTTTTTATATGCCGTTGGATTTGGCTTGCTAGTATCTTGTTGAGGACTTTTTGCATCCATATTCACGAGGGATATTGATCCGTAGTTTTCTTTTCTTGTGATGTTTTTGTCTGGTCTGGTATAACACTGGCCTTATATAAAATAAGTTGGGGATTTTTTCTTCCTCTTCTATTTTTTTGGAAGACTTTTTGAAGGATTGGTAATAAATCTTTTTTTTTTTAAAGATTTTATTTATTTATTTGACAGATAGAGATCACAAATAGGCAGGCAGAGAGAGAGGGAAGCAGGCTTCCCGCTGAGCAGAGCCCAATGCGGGGCTCCATCCCAGGACCCTGGGATCATGACCTGAGCCGAAGGCAGAGGCTTTAACCCACTGAGCCATCCAGGCACCCCGGTAATAAATCTTTTTAAAGTATTTGATAGAATTCACCACTGAAGTCATTTGGTCCTGGGCTTTTCTCTGTGGGAAGTTCTTGATTGCTAGCTACTCTTTAATATCTGAGATCTACTCAGACACTCTTTTTCTCCTGAGTCAGTTTTGTAGTTTGTGTCATATTAGGAATATATTTCATCTAGGTTTTCTAATTTGTTGGCATACAACTGTACATAGTATTCTCTTATAATCTTTTATTTCTGCAAAGTTGCTAGCAATGTCCCTACTTCCATTTCTGAATAATAGTAATTTGGGTGTTCTGTTCTTGGTCAATCTAGCTAAAGGTTTGTCAATTTTGTTAAGCTTTGGTTTTGTTGATCCTCTATTGCTTTTCTATTCTCTATTGCCCTTATCTCTGCTCTAATCTTTTATATTTTCCTCCTTCCACTAGCTTTGTGTTGAGTTTGCTTTTCTTCCACTAGTTTCTTAGTGTGGAAGGCTAGGTTTGAGATCTTCCTTCTTTTATAATGTATGTGTTATAGCTAGAAATTTCCTTCCGAGTGCTGCTTTCACTGCATGCTGTATGTTTTAATATTTGTGTTTTTGTTCTCATTTCATCTCAAAAGCATTTTCGAATTCCCCTTGTAATTTCCTTTTTTGCCTACTGGTTGTTTAAAACAGTTATTTCCATGTATTCATAAATTCCTCACATTTCCTTGTTATTAATGTCATTCCACTGTGGTTCCAGAACATACTTTGTATAATTTCAATCCTTATAAATTTACTGAGACTTGCTTTATGGTCTAATACATGGTCTATCCTGGAGAATGTTCCATATGTGCTTGAGAAGAATGTATATTCTGCTGTTGGTGGTGGTGTCTTATAGACATCTGTTAGGTTTAGTTGGTTTATAGTGTTGTTGAAGCCTCGTATCGCCTTTCTAATCTGTTCATTATTGACAGTGGAAAACTGGAAAAAGTTGAGGTGTTCAACTATTATTTATTTCTCCCTTCAGCCTAACAGTTATTACTTCATGCATTTTGAGACTCTGTTGCTGGATACATAAATCATGAGTTTTTGCATTTCTTTTGCCTACTGTATATTTTTACTCAAATGTGCTTAAGTTAACTGTTTGATTCCAATTATACATATTCTAAAACTGGTAACAATAACCGAGCACAGGGTCAGCAAAGTTTTTCTGTTAAGGGCCTAACAGTAAATATTTTAGGCTTTGAGAACTACATGGTATCTGTTGCAAAAATTCAACTCTTTTGTTGTAGCAGAAAAGCAGTCATAGACAACATATACTTTTGTTCAAGCACTCTCTCTCCTTCCTTATTCTGGGACAACAGAAATGGAATAAAGTGTGTGCATGTATATGTGTGTGTATATATAAATATAAAATATATACATATATAAGTAAATATATTTTTATAAATATAATAGCATAATAAATATATTTTATATATATATATTTTAAACAAACAAGCAGGGAAGAGGGTCAGAGAGAGAGGAAGAAGCAGACTCTCTGCTGAGCAGGGAGCCTGACATGGGGCTTGAACCCAGGACCCTGAGATCACGACCTGAGCTGAAGGCAGACACTTAACTGACTGAGCCACCCAGTCGCCACTGAAGTATTTTTTTCATAAACTGCAGCTGCTATCACAGAAGTTATAAAACCATTAAATTTTTTTTTAATAGAGAATTATTGTAAACAAATCCATAAAAGCACTTAACAGCCAGGATATAGAAATAGTTGAGTTCCATAGGGTATTTATTAAATAAGGGCTTCTTGAGTAATTGTGTAAGCAATGGAAATAGTACTTAACTACCCAGACTTTTGTTCCACCGAGAGCATTTGACGTATCTTGCTTTTCCAAATAAAATGAGCATTATTTATATATGCATGAGCTCTTTCCTTATTCATTTTACTTGTTTCCCTATTTGTTATTTCCTTAGTCATCTGCCCCACCCCTAACACCTAACACAGGGTCATGCATAAAGGAGCTGAAAAATGATGCTTTCAGTCAAGGCTCACGATCAAGTAGCTTGTGAGCCAAATGTGCTTTGTTTGGCTATTATCCTGTTTTTAAAACTGAATTTAGATGTTATTAAGCAGGACATTCATTCTGCAGTTTACCACAGATCCTACTGTCTCCTACTAATGAGTACCACTTCACTGCTGTTTTCTCTTCCTGGCCAGTGAAAGCATTTTAATTTGTGCCCCGTAAGTTCAATAAAAGGAAAACTTTTTTCAAATTACTCTTATCTATATGCTATGATTTGCTCACCTATAGTACAAGCCTCTTTTACCATCTGTAATGTTTCAGTGTGTACTTTAATAAAACCATCCTTTCTTACAAATGTTCAATTCCCTGGCAACATTCTCACAATCCAATACAGAACAATATGTGTAAAATTACACAGAGTATATAAAACAGATATACGGACAGGAGAAGAAGATAAGGAAATTGATCAAAATGTCAGGTTATTAATCTCTGGGTTGTGAGATTATGGATTACTTCTCTTCTTTATTTTTTATATTTTCAAGTTTTCTATGGTGAGCATGAGTTACATTTACAACCGGGAAAGAAACTCTTTTGCAGAAAAAGGAAAAGAAAATTTCACAAATTCCAAATGACTGTCTTTCCTGCTCCTTAAATGGGAACAAGAAGAATATTTATTGAGTGCCAACTTGGTCTCAGTCATGATGCTATATGCTTTACATTCAACCACAAAAACCTTGTGGGGGAGGAGTATTAAAGCTCCCATTTCTGAGATATAGAACAATTACCTCAGCTTTATTTTATGGAAAAATCCTGAAATTGCCAGGATACAAGGATAGAGAAATCTGGAGAAAAGAGGCAGGGTGGGGTGGAGGGAGAGGAGAAGGCCTTAAAGAGAATTAAAAGCAGTGAAAGAGAAGAAAGGAAATAATGGTGGATAAGGGCATAGGAAATAATGATTTATTTAAGCATTCATCAAAAATTTAGTTTCAACTATTTTAAGACACTTTGCAAGAGACTGTAGGGTATACACAGATGGGTATGATGCACATCATAAGACAGCACATGAATGACCGTCCTTCAATATGCATTCAATGTAATACCCTGCATTAACAGAACACAATAAAATTGACCTAACACACTTGCTGACAACTGAAATGAAAAAGGGAAATAAGAGTCAACCGAGAGTACAGAGCGAGAGGAAGAAGGAATTATTTCTGGGTGTAGGGATGAAGGTGAGAGGGAAAGAGGTAGAAGGTCATACCAGCCAAAGGACTCCAATCTCTCCGTTGGGTGCCAGGGCTGTACATGAAGTTGTTCACTAGCCATCTCTTCCAAGTGACTTGAAGACCCTCAAACTCTGTATCCCCAACCCAATCCATCACCCACCACCATATCTCTCTGTGTTAATAGGTTTACTATCCATTCAGAAGTTTGCTTATTCAACAAATGATCACTGAGTGCCTGGAATGTGGACCAGTAGGTTCAGTAAAAGACAGATATTACACAAGCAAACACAAAATACAGAAGTACAGGAAAAATGAAGAAAAGGTGAGACAGAAAAATAAGTGAAGTGTATTTTCGGAAAGACCTCTCTGAAGAAATAACTTTTTTTTTTTTTTTTTTTTAGAAATAACATTTCTGAGAACTGAAGGATGAGAGGGCTCCAGGAATATCTGGGGTTGAAATGGATGTTCCCAGCAGTGAGGACAGCCTAGGCAAAGAAACGGAGGGAGGAAAGGACTTAGGAAATCAGAACTGAAAGAAAACCTCTGTAATTGCATCAAGGAAGAGAGGATGAGTGTGGTAGGAGATGCAGGTAGAGAGCTGACCAGTGCTTTATAGTTTCTCCTACAAACTCTGAATTGTATTCTAAATGCACTGAAGAAACAGCAAAGAAAACACAGATGCCATCCCTCCGTTCATGGGATATACAGACCTAGTGAGGAATACAAACTATTAAATGACTGATTTCAATCTGTGTCACAAGTTTTAGGATAGGGAATATATAGAGTGCCATTGAGAGCACTGAGGACACTTAATTCAATCTGAGGAGTATATTCACTCTCCACTGGGACCACTGCAACAAATTCTTGATCATTTTTGCAGCCTTCAGGGTCTACCTGAATTTATCTTCCACACTGCTACCTGTCATCTTTCCTTAACACAAGTGAGAGCCTGTCAAAACCTCCCAGAGGATAAATTCCAAACTTCTTGACCTCATGTCACCATGTGGCCCTAACCTCTGTCTTCTTGGTTTAAACTCTTCTTCCTACCTATCACAATGGTTTTTAAACTTTCTTTTTAGTAAGAAATATTTAATCATTACAAACACCACATAAAACACTAGAAAGTTTCAAGAAACAATTCAAGTAGGATTACTGTGATACTTCCTATTTTATTCTACTTTTTCCCCTAAAATGTTTGTTGATTTATTCCTGACCTGCTCCTGGGTCTAGTCTGCAGTTTGAAAATCAGTGAAGGCTTCTTCTTCCACTACTACTTTCTCTACTTCAGCTCTGAACAAACTGTTCTTTCACCGTTTACCGAAGCAGACCTGGAGGCCAGGAGTACCCTGCCCTTCTTTCTTCGTTGTTCATTCACCTAGCAATTTCCTACTGATCTTTCAAGAGTCATCTCAAACATTATTTATTCAGAGAACTTTTCCAGATACCTGCCCCAGTCACCATGCTTCCATCCTCTGAGGTCCCAGGAAACAGCACAACCTGAGTAACAGTACTTGTCACGCAGGGTCTATATAATGACTTCAAAAACAAGATAGTCCGCTCTGGACTAGGTTTCTGGACATCAGCAACTTAGCTGTTTATCTCCGGTCCCACGTAGGGTCTAATTGGAAGCAAAAGTCAGGGGATGTTAGGTTGAATAAATGAAAACTCACCTCCCCACACTTTCAGCACTGTGGCTGCGCACTTCTGGTTATTCCTCAAGCACACCAATCTGCCCTCCAGAGCCTTACTCTACCTCCAGCACTTCCATCCCGGGCTGTTCCTACTTTTTATCCTCAAATCAGTATCTATCCTTAGGAAGGCCATCCGTCCAAACTCCCAACACATTTCCTTTGTCTTCACAGCATTTTTGACTCTCTAAAATGATCTTTCCTTTTTGTGAATTTGTTTACTTATCTATCTTCCGCATGGGTATGTTAGATCTTTAAGGGGTACAGATCACCAAGTATTCCTCCAGTAACTTCGGCTGCTAGAACAATGCATAGCGCACAGAAGATGGTCAACAAAACCTCAGGTAGCCAATGGGTCAGTGGGAGAAGAGGCAGACAGAGAAATCTGTCCCGAAACCGCCTTGAGAGCTGCCCGGCAAAGCCGGTGCTACGGCTCAAGCAAGGCACCCAGGTGCCACATTTCAGGGCCTACCAGTAGTAAGTAACCGTGCAGGCCGTGCACACCCGCTCGGCCGGGGCTTCGCACACCTCGCAGCAGAGCCGGCGCCCCTTGGGCACCGCCAGCGGGTAGATGATGTCCATCTTGCAGCCAGCAGTGTCGGTCTCCAGGACGGTTGCCCGGCGAGGACACGCCGGACGCTGGCGTCACGTGACCGCCATCGGGAGGCCTCGTTCCCAGGATTTCAAGCGCAGGGGTGAGGGGCGTGGCTCCACTGACATCTAGAGTGCATATGTGGGGTTAAACAACAACAACAAACAAACAAACCAAAACATAAAATTCCTCCCCGTAAGTCCCGAGGTTAAATGGCCGGGCAGTCGGACTCCAGTGGAATCTAAGTCCTGAAAGGCCGATACGGCGGCCGATGAGAGGCAAAAATGGCCAGTTCTCTATCCGAGGAGGAAACGAACGTAAGGGAAGGTGGCCCTCCAGACGCCCGCCCAGCGGACACCTCTTCAGTCAGCTCAAGGTCACCTCTGGGAGGCCGTGGGGCAGAAACTGCGCACAACCCCACAGCAGAGGAAGCCGGCGCCGGCGCACGGCGTGTAGGGGAAGCCCCGCCCCCTCCCTAGTGCGGCTGCGCGGGGCCCGGGATTTGGGCAGGGCCGCGGCGCCGCGGGCAGCGGAGCGTGCGCGAGTGCGGGCGCGCCCCGGGACTGATGGCGGAAGTGGACCTGGTCGCCGAGTTTCCCAAACCTGCGAATGCTGCGCGCTATGCCGAGGTTATGGGTCGCTTCGTCGCCCGGCTGGGCGCGCAGGGCCGGCGAGTGGTGTTGATCACGTCCGGCGGCACCAAAGTTCCCTTGGAAGCCCGGCCAGTGCGCTTTCTGGACAACTTCAGCAGCGGGCGGCGCGGCGCTATCTCGGCCGAGGCCTTTCTGTCCGCGGGTTACGGGGTCTTGTTTCTCCACCGCGCTCGTTCCGCCTTCCCCTTTGCCCACCGCTTCCCGCCCCAGACCTGGCTGTCGGCGCTGCGGCCCTGCGGCGCAGCCCCTTCGGGCTTGCTGAGCCTGGAGGCCGAGGAGAATGCCCTTCCGGGCTTCGCGGCTGCTCTGCGGAGCTACCAAGAGGCTGCAGCGGCCGGCACCTTCCTGGCCGTGGAGTTCACCACTTTGGCGGACTATTTGCATCTGCTGCAGGCTGCGGCCCAGGCGCTCAATCCGCTGGGTGCGTGCGTTTAGTAGGAGTTCAGGGTTCCCTGCAGGCAGAGCCTTTTTCCCCAGACACTTTCCCCCCAGACACTTTTGCCCTCGCCTTTTCATTACCCGCAGTCTAACGGCCGGGCAGCCTGAGTTGAAAGGAGCTGATCCCATATCCCACTCCGATTTATTACACCCTGTGCTTCTCTCTGCAGGCTCTTCTGCGATGTTTTACCTGGCTGCGGCCGTGTCAGATTTCTATGTTCCTGTCTCAGAAATGCCTGAACACAAGATCCAGTCATCTAGGGGCCCACTGCAGGTGATGGGCGCTTCTCTTCCAGAGATCCGATCCCCTATAATCAGTCTTGGGTTAATTTCCTCTTGATCTGGAGATGGCCTTTCTGCATTCCATATGTGATAGGCCCTAGGGATACAGATGAATAAGACACCGCCCTCCCTCAAGAACCTCACAATCTAGTGAGGGAGCTGGATACAGACATAATTACAGTACAGAGTGATAAATGCTCTAGTAGAGGTACGTACAAAGTGAAGTCAGAGTATGGGGTGAGTGAATCTTGGGGAAGTCAAGGAAGGCTTCTTGGAGGAGATGACATAAACTGGGTTTTAAAAAGATGTACTGAGAGTATAGCAAACAAAGTAGGGAAGGTCATTCCAGAAATAGTACAAATTGGAATTTGGAAATGAACAGTGTGCTGTGAAATGAAGTTGTTCGATAAGGTTAGAGAGCAGGGAGAGAGGGGCACAAGGTGGGTGGGCAGACCGAGGAGAGCTTATTTCATAGAAGATTTTGTATTCCTTCTTAAGTAGCTTGGACTTCATGCTGTGGAGCTAAGGAAAACAAGTAGGCGAATGAGATAAACTTTTTGTTTGAAAAGAATATTCTAGCATCAGTATGAAAGGTGAATTAGAGAGTAGTGGTTGCAGGTTAGGTGACGATTGCTGTAGTTTAAGCAAAGGGTATGGAGTGGCTAGTGGTGTGGTGGAGATCTTGAGGTGATCTGGCATACTGGAACCTGAGACAATTCTTAATCATTTATGTTCAAGCAGAATTTAAATAGGAGAAACTACCTGTGAGACACTTGCTGACTTTGTAGGACACTTCATTTGTTCATTTCTGCAACAGATACTTATTCAGTGCCTACTATATGCCAAGTACTGTAGTAGGACCTGGAGATAAAGCAGTGTTAAGAAACATACTGTGCCCTTAGTTGCATACACTCTTCAGAGACCGTAAATATGTCAGATGCATATTATGTTAGGTAGTGAAAAATAGGAAGCAGAAAAATTAAGTGGGGAATGGGAATATAATCCCTCTCACTGCTTGCTAACTTTCTGAAATCCTGATATTATCAGAGTAATTTCACACTTTGAAAATTTTGGGAGATTTAATTTATCCTGTATTTTTTTTTAAGATTTATTTATTTATTTATTTGACAGAGATATCACAAGTAGGCAGAGAGGCTGGCAGAGAGAGAGGGGGATGCAGGCTCCCCACTGAGATCCCAATGGTGGTGGGGGGGGTGGATCCCAGTACCCTGAGATCATGACTGGAGCTGAAGACAGGGTTAACCCACTGAGCCACCCAGGTGCCCCTCTCCTGTGTATTTTAGTTCTTTCTTGAAAGAACACAAACCAACTCAGCATTCTTAGATGGTATCAAGAATGGTATAGTAGGAATTTTGATCAAGTGAAAATAAAATCCGTTCTCTTTCTTCAGTGCTAAGATATGAGTGACAGTTTTTAAATGGAGTCCAGTAGCCATTCTACTAGTACAAGGAATGTTTTAGGTTAAGAGATTTAAAAACCCAGCATTATACTTCTGCCAAAGTTAATTTGCATTATGGATTTGTGTGAATCGATTAGTTTATTTGAGTCTTTGGTTTAAAATAAGGGGAATACTTAAGAAAATATAATGCTGTTTTTCAGAGCTCAGTTAATGGTGATGAGGGTAGTAGGGCAAGGTTAATTCATAAGACATGATTTGTCTCAGAATTTGTATGAAGCCTTGGAATTAGGTATCCTTATTACAGAGGATTATCCTTCGCTTACAGAACCAAGGCTTCTAAGCTAAGCATTTAAAACGCTCTGAAAAGTTTGACAATAAAAAATCCCACTTAAATTTGACATCGCTAGAAATCTGAGTCCCTGCTTCCTTAGTTTCCCATGAGACTGACCTACTAGATATTGACCTTTGTTTGCTTATTAAGCTTTTCTTTTTCCAATACAGATAACAATGAAGATGGTGCCAAAAATGCTTTCTCCTTTGGTTAAAGACTGGGCTCCCAAAGCATTTATAATTTCCTTTAAGTTGGAGACTGACCCTTCCATCGTAATTGATCGTGCACGGAATGCTTTGGAAGTTTATCGACATCAAGTGGTGGTGGCCAATAGCCTTGAGTCACGACACTCCTCTGTGGTTATTTTAACGAAAGACTCCGAAACCAAGATATTGCTATCAGAGGAAGAAGTAGAAAAAGGCATAGACATAGAAGAGAAGATAGTGAGTGATCTTCAGTCTCGACACACAGCTTTTATACATGACAACTGAAGTTAAAAGCCTTTGTAGGATCAAAAATTGTTCAGTGGGAAAAAAATTGTTCAGTGAATCAGGGCGTATATTCTAAGTGGTAAAAACAAGTACTTTGCTTTCATGAAGACAAAATATGAAGGGAAAGAAACAGTGAGTGGTATGCAGGTGAAGGTAGTTTGGTATTTGTCTATTAAAGGTCATTTCATACACAATAAGAATGAAAACAAAAACAAAGCAATTATGACCAAACCACCTGACACACTTACCTGATTATCACCTGGATTTTGAAAATGAACACGAGCTGTTCGTCACCTTTAGAAAAAGAGCTTATTGGGAATTATATTCCCCAGCGTGTACATGTGAGGCCTGAATATCAACCTTCTTCATACTATGAGAAGGATTATGGATGCATGAATGGCCATGCCTTAAAGATCAAATATTTCTTGATGCCTACTATGTGGTAGGCCCTGAGGATTATGAGGATTAAAACGATGAATAAATATGTCTGGGAAATGGGTGTATGAAAAATAAAGTGCAATAAAGTGTGTGCCCAAAAGCCAACATGATGGAAATGTTGTTTTTTGGGAATTTATCGAAGGGGAGTACAAGAGAAGGACACTTCCCTTAAGATAGGTTACCTTTAGAATGATGAGCTTCCCTACATTTACTTTTTGCTCCTTTTCTTAGGTTGACTCTCTATTTGAGTTAACAGTTTACCTTTCAAATATTTTATAATTGTGCTTAATGGAAACTTGGCTTCTACCTGGGGCAAGGAAGGGGCCTATTTGTGATTTCTGCCCTGAGGGAAGCTTTACTATATGGTAAGGAGTAGAGGCTTTGGAGCCATCTCAGCCAAGCTGGGCCTTTCGAGCTGTATCACCTATTAGTTTTGTAAGCTCAGACTCATGACTTAATCTCAAGTTATTCATTTATGAAATAGAGATAATAAGCCTCTCTGCTGAATAGTGCCCTTTGTTGTGAGGCTTAAGTAAAACAGTGAAGATACAGCATTAGTCATCTGGTGTCTGGCATGTAAATTTTTTAGCTGCACATAAATTTTTCTCAGCAAGGCAGTATTCTGATGGTGCCTTGCATGATCCCTGAATTCTTGAGTTTTCAAAGCTTCTGTTACTGTCCTGGGCTTTGGGTTGGGAGTGCACGAGAAATGTGGCTCAGAAAAATCCCCTAAATGATATGTAGGATGGTCCAGAGTGCATGTTGAGAAACTACCATCAATAAATAGGTAGAAGCGGTAAATACACTTCACGTATTTGATTTAAAATGCAATTAGCAATATTTCATGGAGTTGGGAGGAGTAACCCAATGTGATGGCAGTGGTACAATAAATTGCAGTTGAAAAGATTTGAGCAGAAGTGCAAAGATGCATTGAAATATGTCACTAAATCAAGAAATGTGACTTACAAGCAGAGGGAAAATAACTGCAGAAATCAGCACTGTTCTGGAAGCAGCAGTCCCATGGAACAAAAATTTTAACTTAAGGTCCAATTAGCAAAATCTCAAAGACAACAGGCTCTGTCAGAGTAGCTTCGGTACTAAAGGGATAAGAAGGAAAGACTGATTTTCTTCCTTAACATCTGTAGCTTCATGTGGATGATGACTGTCATCCTGTTTGAATGTCCAATGAGGGTAAATGGAGTGAAAACTAGAAGTGATGTTGGTTTCTACCATCTATTACTTCCCTTGGGAACCATTTCCTATCCTGTATTGTTAGGCTTAAACAAACACCTTTTTCCTACATGGAATTATTTAAAGTGTTTTCCAATTCAGTTTAATTTCCATTTGGAGCACTTAAACAGTATTACACATGTTAAAATTCCAGGAGGTTTTTTGTTTGTTCGTTTTTTTTTTTTTTAAGATTTTATTTATTTATTTGACAGACAGAGATCACAAGGAGGCAGAGAAGCAGGCAGAGAGAGAGAGAGGAGGAAGCAGGCTCCCCACTCAGCAGAGAGCCCGATGCGGGGCCCGATCCCAGAACCCTGGGATCATGACCTGAGCCGAAGGCAGAGGCTTTAACCCACCGAGCCACCCAGGCGCCTCTGTTTTTTCGTTTTAAACAGCAAAGAGAGGAGCGTGCAGAGAAAGAAAGAATGAAAGGGAATGTGAATCAATGAGAGCAAATGGGAAAGCACTTGATCTGGATTGGAGGACCAAGAATTGTTTCCCTGAGGAAGTGACACTTGATCCGGTAAGTAGGAGTTAAGTGGACTGGAAGTGGTGAGTATTTTAGATCAGAGAAAACACACTTGTAAGGTGGAAATGGTTGAAGTACTTCCATAAAGTAAGGGGTGAGATCTGTCCAGATAACTGGCAAAGCTTTGGAAAGGGTCCTATGTAGAACTAAAATAAGACTGAAATGCGGGTACCTAGTTAAGATATCAGCAAAGCAAGGACCCCCCAAAATGGGTCAAATCAAGCTTTGGTGAACTAACCAGAATCTTGCAATTAAGAGCATTCAAATGAACATGTTATATACCAAGCCTCTCTTCAGTTGTCAATTTGAAATTTTATTTTGCACAACATACGTGGAGGACCGGTTCACTTAAACTGAATTTTCAGTGCTTAGGACTTCTAAAGGGCTTCTGTCTTTGGGACAATTCTAGTCAAATCCAATTTCTTCATTTTTATAACAATAAAGCCAGATCCGAAAAATGTGATTTGTCTTAGGCGCCCCAGGTAGTGACAGATCTAGGCTTAAAATTCACAACTCCTAACCCTCTCCCTTTTGAGAATGAAGTTACTTCTAGATAAATAGAACCAAGGTAATTAAGCCGGGTCTCCACTTAAGGCCTGGCGGGAAGCGATTTGAGAGTTGTAAATGCCTGGGACAAAACGTAACTTCAAAGTAGGAAAAGTGCTTCTATGTTGTTACCGTGGTTACTGCAAAGCCAATGGAATGAGGCGTACTTTCGTTTCTGTCTAAAAGCCCCGCCCCACGACCCGACGGCCAATGGTGTGCACTGTCTCCACAGGAAGAGCATCCGCTGAGCCAATGGTGCGCGTCGTTTCTATAGTTCCCGCCGGAAGGACGCCTCGGCGTCTCTGCGGCAAGAGCGGTTGCTATGACGCCCGGGCGTGGGTAAGCACCTGCCGCTGGCCGCTGAGCAGCTGTGGAGCCCAGTGAGCCGGGACCCTCGCGGCACTCTACGAAAGTGTCCTGCCTGGTTCCTGAGATTCCCGCGGTTCTGCCTTAGCCCCGAGGAGGAAGGCGCCTTCTCTGCGCTCTTTTTCTGCATTCCAGGTCTTTCCCGCTTCTCTCGCTAGTGTGACCCGAAACCGGAGAAGAGCCTCTCCTGGCTCTGCCTTTATAGTGGCGGGCCGGAGTGATTCTGCTTGAAGAAGGGACCCAGCCGCCACAGGCCTTTAGAATTAGGCCGTCTGCCCTTTTTAGAGAGGGCTTGGAACCCGTCGGTTAAGTGGGCGCCCCCTTTCTCACCGCCCCGGCGAAGACTCAGCCCTGCACAGACCACGGCGCCTGGTGGGCCTGGCCGGTGCCGAGTCCTCCGAGCTACGGCTTCCCCTGGTCGTAGGCTTGTGAACAAAGAACTGCCGTTTTCCGCTTATTCGCCCTATGTTCATCATGCAGAACCTTAAATGCCGATGAAGCTCTGGAGAGGCCTTCTGTATCTTCGGCATCGGACGTCATCAAGTCAGTTACCTTCTGCCTTTCGAGCTACGATCTCATCCGCTTCTCTCATCACCCTCAGCACCAGTTTTCTCATCCTGCTCATTCCACAGCCATTTTCACCCTTTCTTGTCCACGCTGCACATCACTGAATTCCATTCGTCTCCACCACCTCTGCCATCTGTAGACCACCTCCCTCTGATTTCCTACTACAATGCTTTGGGTAGCTAAGTATTCCACATTCTTCAGCTCTGGAATCCTTTGGAAGATTTTCTTTGTTTCTCTGCACTGTGGCCAGCTTCCTGTCTTGGTTAAACTAACTAACATGGAGAAGCGCGCTTTGGTAAATACAAACAGTGAATTCCTACAAGCGTAGTGTGTTTTGAAACTGAGGGGGAAAAATCAAAATGCGTTTTTAGGCCCATTCCACGCTCATATAAAGAAAGATTGTTCCTTGCTCAAGTGAATATTCTGTTAGATTTACATGATGTATTTATGCATGTGAAAAGATCATTCAACCGGATTTCAACTTTAAGCCCATATGAATGCAGTGCCTTGATACCATCAAATTTTCTGGAGAGGAGATGCTTAAAATAGTTCTTGTGCCTTCTCTTCATGTCAGTTCCTTTTCTTTTCTTTCTTTCTTTTTTTTTTTTAAGATTTATTTATTCATTTTAGAGAGTACACATATGTATGGGGGAGGGGGCAGAGAGAGTGGGAGAAACAGTGACACTCACTGAGTGGGAGGATGGGGATCCCCAGGGACCATGAGATCAAGACCTGAGAGGAAATCAAGAGTTGGCTGCCCAACCCACTGAGCCACCCAGGTGCCCCTTCATGTCAGTTTCTTAATGGGAAAACATTCTTTATGACCTGAGCCAAGAAACAGAAACAATGAGGAGGAATGATTGAAAATAAATATTTTTGGCAACGAAGCAGGCTTAATAGTCCTAAAAAGACTGGAACATAGAACTTTAAAAAAATAGAATGAGATTCATTTAGAGCCAGTGCAGTTTTCTTTTAGTTGAAAAACTTTAATTTGTCTTAACGTTTGTGTTCCTCGTTGAGTCTCACTATTTCTTTTTCAGTATTCAGGTTTAAGTGTAAACTTATTTTGAATATATGTACTTTTTGCAGGTACTTTGGGGGCTTCAGCTTTCTCTTCTATAATGGATTGGAGAAGAAAAAAAAAGTTCTAGGGATACCTGGGTGGTACAGTCGGTTGGGCGGGTCTCCCACTCCCTCTGCCCCCTCTCCCATACATATGTGTACTCTTGATTTTGGCTGAGGTCATGATCTCAGGATGGTGAGATAAAGCTCCAAGATCAGTGTGGTATCTGCTTGAGATTCTCTCTCTCCCTCTGCTCCTCCCAAAGCTCACACTCTAAATTAATTAATTAATTAATTAGTTCTTTAAAAAAAGAGAAAAAGTTCTGAAACTTTATTCATTTTTCACATTTAATGGATAAATTCTAACTTTTGAAAAGCACAGGGTTAGGTGCTGTATTTTAAGGATCTTACCTTTCCCCTTCCAGTATGTATTTACTGAATAAACATCATTAGGGAGCACTGAAAAGTAACTTTTTAAGCACTTTCCTCTCACCCTAGGACAGTGGCTCTAAACCCAGGGGGTGATCTTGTTCCCCATGAGACATTTGGCAAAGGATGGAGATATTTCGGTTTGTCACAGCTGGGGATATGTTAACTGGCATCTACTTGGCAGAGTACATCCTGCTATGCACAGAACATCTCCCAACAATAAGAGTGATCCAGCCCAAATGTCAGTGACACTGAGGTTAAGAAACCCTATCCCAACATATCAAGTTCATTTTCTGTTCTGGGTCAGCCCTTGCTAACAAGTGTACATTTTTACATAGCTGTAATGCTAGTGTACATTTTTGCCTTTCTTTTCCTCTTTATTTTGTATCTTAAGCATTTAAACATTGCTACATCGCTTTCAGTTTTTTGAAAAGTATTTTTCTCCTCATTTTACTTGGGAATTGAGAAGGAAAAAACTGTGTATAACATGTATCATATTTAAGATGCCTAGAATTTTAAAATTATATTTGTGTAGAAAGGAGAAAGATGGTTAAGGTGAACAGCCTGTCTGGGTATATCAGTTTTTGTGGCCATGCTATTTACTTTTGTTCTTTAATGTCACTGTAAGACCGTGAGATCCAAAACTTATCTTTTCCTCAGAGCCGGAAGATGTGCTCTAGCACGAGATATGGTCCTGACTCCTTCATTGTACTTTGAGGGCACCTGTAAGGGAAATAAGAACAAGAAACAGTGACTCTGCGCCCATTCTCCTTACCCTCTTTCCATTTAAAATTCTTTGTCTCTGTCTTAGTTTGTTTTGACAGCTTTACCAACTCATTCTTTACATCTGGAAGTTGGGGTGGGGGGGGACAAAAACTTTTTAAGATAGTTAATGAACATTTATTCAGTATCTAGTCTGGAGAGAATAGTTTGTTGTGTGCTTTGTTATGTGGGTTATTTTATGCGCAGTTTAGATGTTAGAGCATTTATAATTCAAATAATGGATTTTTTAAAAAGATTTTATTTAAGAGAGAGAGAGAGTGAGCACGAGTCAGGGGGAGAGGGAGAGGGAGAGGAAGAAGCAGACTCCCTGCTCAGCGGGGAAATCGTCGGAGACTCAAAGATTGCTTCTCTCATGATAGTATATTATCTGTGGCAGTTTGCCTCTACCCCATGTATCCAGGATGGGCTGCTCAAGCTTCAGCGATCTTATGTGTATTCCAGCCAGTAGAATGGAAGCAGTAGTGAGGAAGAGTGATCCCATTCTTTTCAGGGCACTTCCTAGAGGTGGCGCACAATTCCATTTACAACCCCATTGGTGAGGACTTAGGCCACAGGGCTGTATCTTCCAGTAAGGCAGGCGGCTGTATGATCATTCAAGAAACCAGTTATCTTATGCTGCGGGAAAAGGGAAGAATAAATATTGGGGGACAACTGGCAGTCTTTTCCACTAGCACTTGTGTTTGTTGTAATTTCAGTGTGTTTCTGTTTCTTCCCATTTTTTTTTTCCCTAGATAGAGCTGGAGCTTAGCAAAGATGGATTATTACTTAACCCTAACAACCCCATGAGGTAGGCATTGTTATTAATCCATTTTATTGGGGGGGTAGATAAAAGTTTAAAGAAGTTAGGTGACTTGCTTAGTCACAAAGCTATAAAGTGGCAGAGCCAGGGTTTGAACCAAGGTATATCAGACTCCTATATCCGTGCTGTTAATCACCATGATGGTGAGAAAGGCAGAGAGCCAAAGTCAGGATTCTTAGGAATGGCAGCATCTCAAGGGGCTGTGGAAGAAGAGGAGCCCAGGAAGAACGGAGAGAAGAAGGGGCCAAAGAGGTAAGAGTAAAAACAGGAGAAGTGGTAAGTGATATTTTGAGTATAGTGGTAAGAACAGAAGTCAAAATGCAGTTGAGGAGGAGAGGGGAAGACAATTTGAAAGGAGGACAGTAGCTTCAGAGAAATGTGGTGGGGTCAAAGGAGGGTAATTTTTGTATCTTTATTTTTAAGACCAAAAACATCCCTTATTTTTGAGAGAGAAAGGGTGAGAGCCTGTGTGGGGAGGGGCAGAGAGAGAGGGAATCTTTTTTTTTTTTTAAGCTTTTATTTATTTATTTGACAGACAGATCACAAGTAGGTAGAGAGGCAGAGAGAGAGGAGGAAGCAGGCCCTCCGCTGAGCAGAGAGCCCAACATAGGGCTTGATCCCAGGACCCTGAGATCATGACCGGAGCCGAAAGTCAGGAGTCTGACACTTAACCGACTGAGCCAAGCTGGCAGCCCAAGGCCAGAAGCATCTTGAGTGAAGGGCAAGAGATCAGTAGTGATGGAGATGATGAGTATAAAGAAAAGAAAAAACTTCCTTGAAGAACCAGTATGGGATGGGAACTCGAACACAGGTGAAGAGATTTGCTTTGACCAGGAGGATGGAAGTCTCCTCCACTGAGCAGAGAAAGAGAACAAGGTCTCTCAAGATAAAGGCTAATACCTCGGTATAGAAGCTGACAGAGTTTTATGATGACTTTAGTTTCACTAGTACTGTGGGAGACAAGGTCATCTGCCAAGAGGGGAGAGGCGAGAGTGGTTGGAGATTGATGGGAGAGATGGAAGTTCTGAATAGTTGCCGAGTGAAATGGTAGCAGAATCTGGTAAAGAATGCATGGACTGATCTAGCAAGACAGAAGCTTGGCTCAGGTTGCAGACCATGAATTTGTAGTGCCTCCAGTCTGCTCACTTGTTTTATATTTCTCTATTAGCCCTCAGCAAACTACAATAGATAAAGAACAGTTAAATGGTCAAACTTTTCCAGGGCTGGGGTTTTCAGAGAAGGTGGTTCGAGGGGCAAGATAACTGGTGATATTGATGACAGATTGCAGTGATCAGCTGTTGGCTCCAGGCTTGAGGGGAAAAGCCAAAAGTAACTGGTAGTTTGAGAGATGTAATGGTGGAGGGACTGAGGTCTCACTGTCATTGTAGAATAAGCACAGCTTAAGAGAACAATCACTTTACCCCCATCAGTATGGCTTTGTTATATATATAAAACAAATATAAAAAGTATTAGCAAAGATATGACAAAGCATTGTGTGGTGGGAACATAAAATGGTGCAGCTGGTTTGGAAAACAGTAGGGCAGCTCCTCAAAGATTTGTTAAACAGAGTTATAGGACAGCAACAGACAGCATCTAGTTTAGGCATATACCCCAAACAACTGAAAGCAGGGGCTTAAACAGATACCTGTAACCCGTGCTCACAACAGTGTTCATTCACACCAGCTGAAAAGTAGAAATAGCTCAACTGTCCATGAACCAGTGAATGAATAAACAAAATGTGATACAAACACACACACACACACACACTCACACATGCACCCATCCACACACTGGAATCGTATTCAGCCTTTAAAAGGGAGAAGGAAAATACGAGTGGGGACCAGATGATGGAAGTGAGGAGCACAAGAATAATGTTAGCTGTAAGTCATGAAGCGAACACATGGGGTACTAAGATTCAGACCTGAATCCTTTTTTCTCTCAGTGTGAGGTTCAGATGATAAATAGAATTCTATATATTGTCCACTTAAACTGCTGATGTGAAAATAACACTGAAAAACTTAGCAAGAAAGGAGAAAAATAATACAAATAATGAAGAAAGCAAAACAGTATAGTTTGTGTGGACTATCTGCAGTACAGTAATAATTATGCAGATCACTACAATTCGGTCAGATTAACTTCATTAAAAGTTGTATCTGGGGGTGCCTGGGTGGTTCAGTCGGTTAAGTGTCTGCCTTCAGCTCAGGTCACAATCCTGGAGTCCTGGGATCGAGCCCCGAGTTGTGCTCCCTGCTCAGTGAGGAGTCTGCTTACTCCCCCACCCCCTATTCCTCTCCCTGCTTGTGCTCTCTCTCTCAAATAAATAATCAAAATCTTGTAAAAAAAAAAAAAAAAAAGCTATGTTTGATTATAACCACAAGTCCTAGTCACAGCTAGAGATTCTAGTAACAGAAACACAAATAAAACTTCAATCAGAAATTTATCTTTCACCTAGCATTAAAGTGTGAGCTCTTTTGTAGCTTAAAGAACTTATTGATGACAGGCTTATATCAAGAAGTTCTGGAAGAGAACTGAATGATTTGAAAGTCACCAGAAATTTTAAGCTATGTTCAGTGAGTACAGTAATCCCTTGATAGTACAGAATCCGTGAGCTCTCTAGTTTCCAGAGGAGTCCTTTTTTCTCTCAAATTCAACTGAGGGGAAAAAAAGCTTCTTTGGAATTTATAACTTTTCAAGGGGCCCTTGGGCAATTTTCTGATTACTAAATTGCAAACTTCAAAACTGGGCATACAGAAAAGCTTGTATTTTTTTAAAAATACACATTTGCATTATATATAATGTCATCATTTCTTATTTTAGAAGATGTTATGAAGCTGTTTGAAATTTTAATTTTCTTTGTGTTATTGGATATTCATGTAAATGTCCATCCTAACCGGATAAGATACCCATTAATTAACAGGAGAGCTAAACTACTTTGTACAGAGTCTAACTGTAGGTATACATGCATGTCAGCGTTCTTACGTGCTCAGTTGTGTGTGTGTGTGTGTGTGTGTGTGTGTGTGTCTGTTGTATGCATGTATGTACATACACATACGCTATCTCTTTCACCAACGGAGAAATTCAGATAGAATATGTATTTCACCATCTTGAGAAAGAAGGGGTTGAATCCCTTGTTGCTACAGAAGAACCACTCTATTTTATTTGGTGCTTATTTCAGAACAGTGAAGACAGGCTGAGCACTGCTACCAGAAATTTAGAAGAACTTATAGCGAAGCACATGGAAGAAATGAAAGAAGTAAGAGCTAATAACATAAAGTTTTAAGATAATGTGGTTTTGTTCATTGTCCTTCATTAAACCGACATGTTAAAAACCAACATCTGAATATTACTGTGTAGTTTGCAAAAGCACTTGCATGTACTTTTTTTCCCTAAAATGTTCCAATAGTCTGTATCCATTTCCTGTAGAGATGTACAAGATGTTACCAAGAGATGACTGGTTGGACATCCAAAGAGGTCTGCTCAAGGTGGTTTTCATTACCTTTGTAAATTCATCCTGTTTCAATAACCCACCCTTTAGCTGACTCTATTGCTTGTCGCTTGCGGGCTTAGAAACCTGATTAGTCAGTGGATCTGTTTCTCAAAGGTGACCTTATATTAACTACACTCACAGAGATGTTTGTGAAAAAATAGATACCAGCTTACTAGTGGGCAAAAAGAAATGTAATTGCCACAAGAACCAGACATGCATGTCCTGTGGCTGATGGATTCTTTCTCTACAGGTACACTGCATTACAGATGTTTACTTGCGGAACAAGTATTCTAATTTTTTTTAACGTAACAGTATTCATTGTTTTTGCACCACACCAAGTGCTCCATGCAATGCGTGCCCTCCATAATACCCATCACCTGGCTCCCCCAACCTCCCACCCCCTACCCCTTCAAAACCCTCAGGTTGTTTTTCAGAGTCCATAGTCTCTCATTGTTCACCCCCCCTTCCAATTTACCCCAACTTCCTTCTCCTCTCTAACTCCCCATGTCCTCCATGCTATTTGTTATGCTCCACAAAAAAGGGAAACCATATGATAATTGACTCTTTCTGCTTGACTTATTTCACTCAGCATAATCTCTTCCAGTCCTGTCCATGTTGCTACAAAAGTTGAGTATTCATCCTTTCTGATGGAGGCATAATACTCCATAGTATATATGGACCACATCTTCCTTATCCATTCATCTGTTGAAGGGCATCTTGGTTCTAATTTATATAGCACTGACTGAGATGGCCTGATTTCCACAATATGTCTCTCTATACCTGCCTTTATTTCTGGACCTTTTATAGATTAGAACGTGGCAGGGTATCTAGCTAGCCCTTAGAGGAGTAGATAATGACATCTTTTGACTTTCTTATCACTCTTTTGGTGTTTCCAATACTGGTTAACCCACTTTTTTTTTTAACATGTTCTTTCTTTAAATGAGTTAAGAAATTCTCTCAAGTTGCTTAGAAATCATTCTGTTGTGTTTCAGCATCTCAGCTCAGATAGGCAACTTACTGATTTTTAAATTTAACTTTTAGAGGACAGTGTGATTTCCAAACTTAAAAAAGAATGCAGCTCCTTTAGATCAGAAGCAGGACAACATAATAAACCATGAACTTTAACATTAGGCAAATGGGTGTGAAAAATTGCCTTTAGTACTGTCTTTCTGTGTAGCCTTGGGCAAGTTAGTTAACTTCTTTGAACTTGACATTCCTCATAGGTAAAATGTGGATGATTACCTCTTCAAAGAGATGTGTGAGGTTTACACAGGTTAAGGTCCATAAAACATTTCACGCACACGTGCTTGACTCCTAGCAGGTATTCCATCAATTATAGCTGTTAATTATTAGAAATAGGTGCTATTGTTCCTGCCATTTTGAAGAGAAAGAAAGTGAAGGTTAGCAGGAAATTATGAATTTGGGTGGCAGTGCATAGTTACCTCTGCTATATACCATTTAGCTCTTTGTTCATTTTATGAGGGGTTGCGCAATAGATTTCAACACAATTCAGCAAAATGCAATTACTTTGTTAGCCTACTTTTTTTTTTTTTTAAATTTATTTATTTGACAGAGAGAGGTCACAAGCAGGCAGAGAGTAGGCAGAGAGAGAGGGGGGAAGCAGGCTCCCTGCTGGGCAGAGAGTCTGATTCGGGGCTCAATCCCAGGACCCTGTGATCATGACCTGAGCAGAAGGCAGAGGCTTAATCCACTGAGCCACCCAGGCACCCCATGTTAGTCTACTTTTAAGCAATTTCGCAGATAGGTAAGAGCTTAGCCTCTGGGTCTGGCCCTGCGGAGTGTGAAGTCTAGCCCCTCTCCTTATTTTCTGCATGACAATGCAAATCTCTTAGCCTCTTAACAGTCTGCTTCTTCCCCTATAAAGTGGGAGGATAACAGTCTCAGAGGATTGTGGTGAAAATGAAATATTTGATGTCCTTAATACAGTGCCTGGGGCATTGAGCTAGCTTTTAATCTATTATTATGAGCCACATAAAAGTGCCTTTTATGAAGTTACCATATTAACCAAAAGCTATTTTTAAAAATACCCTGTATTTTAGTACAATCTTCTATTAACATTTCAGACATCTTAATCATCATTGTTAGCATAGGACGGTAAACAATTATTGTGGAGATTTTTCTCTGTTCATGGGTATCATGCTATATTGCCTACACAGTAGATAAGGAGACTTGATTTGAAACCTGGCAAGTTAATGGAAAAAAAAAAATTAGATATTGTGACTGTCCCAGAAATTTGTAGAGCTGTGTCATCATATCTATGGGTAACAGTGTCTGATAAAATGAAACGGCTGGAAGGAAGTTTAGGGAGGGAGACTCACACTTAAGGAAAGCCAAGATTTCTGTTTATTTCTTATAGACCGGATCGTATGGTGATCTCTCAATGATTCTTTCACTTCATAGATTTGATATGGGTTACTGTGTGAATCATGGACTAAGAGTAAGAAAATGTATTGTTTTCTTGTAGGTGGAAAAGTATGCAAACCATGTCCATAACTTAACAGAGGAAAGAGAAGCATCTTCGCACAGTTGTGAAGAGGAAAACAAAGAGCTTAGAAATGTGGTTAAAGAGCTCCAACCGAGACAGGGTATTTTTCCCTTTTGTTAACAGTGTGAAGCTTATTTTTTTTTTACTTATAGAAAGAATATGTGACAATTATAGAAATGTGGGAAATGTATAAAAGTAAAAGGAAGGGGGAAAATTATAATTTTCCACTCCAAGAAAAGTACTTATCCTGTTTGAGTGTATTTTAAACTATTGTTCTGAAATAGTCGGGAATGTTTGTGAGAAAGGACAAGATGGTTATTTCCTCCAATGTCTATTCTAGCACTTAACACACTGTGTCACAGTGACCTGTGTCAGCTCCATTGGGGCAGAGATCATGCCCTGGTCTTAGTGGTTTCTGTGTTTCCCACAGTACCTGCCTTGTAAAGTGCCTAGCATATTAAGGACTCAGGAAATATTTATTAAGTACTACAAAGCTGCAAGTGAGAACATGGATAGGACACCTTTAGAATATTCTAATATTCTGCTAATGGAAGTTTTTCCTTTATTTTGGATATCAGGTAGAAAGGTTAAGTTAAGCATAGGACCTCTATTTCATATGTACTGCACTCTTGTTTCATTGATTTTCTGGTCTTGTTTTCCATTGAATATGTGGAGTTTTCTTCTGCTGGTTTAAAAGATTGCATTCTATTTTTGTCTGTATGGTGGTTGCATTTTTAAGAGCTTTCAAATTTCTTCTGGCATTCTTAGTTATTCTCAGCAAGAGGGATGTTCAGGGCCCTAATCTGCCATTCTGTGAGAAATGGAAGATACTGTGTGTCCTGCTGCCAGTATAAATTAGTTTATGAAGGATTGGTAAATAGGGGAATTATGCCATTTTATTGTTATTTATTTATTTTTAAAGACCCTTAAAAAACATTTATTTATTTATTTGACACACACACACACACACACACAATGAGAGAGGGAACACAAGCAAGGGGAATGAAAGAGGGAGAAGCAGGCCTCCTGCAGAGCAGGGAGTGCAACACAAAGCTCCATCCCAGGATCCTGGGATCAGGACCTGGGCCAAAGGCAGATGCTTAAGGACTGAGCCACCTAGGCTCCCCTGAATTATGTCCTTTTGATGCAGAAGTTCATATACAGCGTACCCCAGCATGTTAATGATTTGAGCTAATCAGCAAGGCTTGGAGTTTATACATGAAGTTAATTTGTCCCACGTTCTTCTCTGGGACTCAGTTTGGCCACATGTTTCTCCTGGGAAGTGCTTATTGCAAAGGTAGCCCTAATCTTTGTGCATTTGGCTTTGTTTCCATAACTCCGCAGACTCAGCTCTTTGAGCTCGCCTTTATAGCAAGCCTGAGTTTTTAAAAAAAGACAAAAGTCCTATATTTACTATAGTATTTATTTTTTTAGGAATTTGATATATCTCTTTAAGTGTACCAGTGTAATTATTAGGATTGCCAGTGTTTTTTATAGCACTCTAGTTACACAATGACAGAGATTTAGAATTGTCTGTAGCAATCTGGTTTTTCAATAAGCTTTAGTACTTTTAGTGAGCAGTTTGCAAAATACAAGTTTATTTTAGGAGCATAAAACTTAATCACTTGAGAAATGCTTATATAATTAAACAATATTTTTTGAAGGTAGAAATAATACAATTTTGTAATGAATTTAATGTTGGGTGGGAGAAAAGGGGAGAAATCATTGGTGACCCAAGACTTTCTGGCCTGAGCAGTTGGAATATTAGAGTTACAGCTACTTAGGTTGGGGAGGCTATGGGAAGACATTTGGGAAAGACAGTAAAGAATTTGCTTTTGGACATGTACCTTTTGATGCACATATTAGACATACCAGTGGAAATGTCAAGTACACAATGTTGTATGTTTGGAAGGTACTGCATGCTAGAGTAGTGAATCGAATCTGAGAGTCATCAGTAAATAGCCAACACTTAAAGCCTTGGGACGATAGGCGATTACCTGGGGAATGAAAAGAAGACTGGGCCCTGGGCATTTCTATGTTTAGAGAGGTTGGAAAGGTGAGAAATTGGCCAAGAAGTTTGAGAAGGAGTGGCACACATGACAGGAGGAAAATCAACAGTGTGTGGTGTCCCAGAGAGACATGATGAAAGCATGTTGTCTTTGAGATAAGTGGGAGTGGAAGTGGGAATGGGATCCAGCACACAAGGGGAGAGTGTGGCCTTAGGAGCAAGGATGGGTTGTTAAATCTCACAAGAGGGAAGAGTATGTGGGAATTGGCAGATCTGGTAAGGAGAGTTTGTGGAAGCTGGAGTGCTGCTTTTTTTCTCAGTGAAATAAGAAGCAGGGTATTCAGCTGAGAATGAGGGGGAAGGAGGTGCTGGAGACTTGAGGAGAGAGAGGAGTCAAATAATAGTAGTCTAGATCGCTGGAAAATGAGAGAGAGAATTTCAGGGACTTGTGGGAGGATTGGCAGACAATAAGGACCCACTTAGGTGAGAGAGATGAATTTAGGTGAAAGCAATCAGCACTGGCTGTGCAGTTTTCTCTAGCTACACTTTGCTTCTGGAGTGAGGGGCAGGAGAGGTGAAGGGTTCGTTTACGGGCTGGAGTTCTGTCAGCCAAGTACAATGGAAGGAAAGAGGGGCAAGGGAATTGTGGGAGGGAGTGATTATGATGGTGAATTGCTTAGATGAATCTAAGAAAGTAAATGGGAACGGGACTGGGATAAGGAACATTGAAAAGTGTTTAAAGTTAGTGGATTGTAGTTGTCAGTATAGTCAAAAACTTGTTGACATCTAGCTACTAGACGAAGCATATGGGAAATGGTGATTGGAGACTGGGATGCTTGAAATTGAGACTGGGGAGTTGCTGCTAACAGCAAGGTCTAGAGAATTACTGTGGAGTAGGGACTGAGATGGGGTGGAGGACTCAGTCTTTGGAAGTTAGTTGGCGAGACTGAGAAGCCAGGGCACTAGAATAATCTACCTGAATTTTGAAATCACCAAGAATTTTGGCAGGACTAGTTAAGTAACCTTCACAAATTGGTTAGCTTGTTGGTGCCTGCATCCTTGTCTCATAAAGGGTAATCATGTTTCCTACCTCAGTGAATTGTTGCACAGATTAGATGACATAAATTTATCTTAGGTGCTTGGTATAATACCTAGCACATAGTAAGCATTCAATAAAACAACAATATTTAAAGTTATATAACATTAAGAATATTTACTGCTTTTGAGAACCCTTTTCCACTACTTTTTTGGTTATTTTTTTTCTGAAAGTTTGCAGATGCCCTGAAGGGAGGGGCAGAAGAGTGATAGTAGCAATATAGCTGATTTTTAAAAAACTAACTTGCTATTTCATTAAGAACACATTTAATATTTTATAACACCAATTATTTGCCGGCATTTCTTTTAACAGCTTTGTTTCTGTTATTTCTTCCTAACAGAAGTGCGAATAAAAGAGATTGAAGAAATGTTGTATAAAGAGGGCTTATCTGAAATAGCTCTGAGCAGCCCCAGTGAACAGATTATATACTTATTGGTAGAAAGAAGTACACTCTTGAGGAAACTGGAAACTGGGGACCCCAAACCAGAGTCACAAAGATGTATGACCAGTAACCTACAGAAAGGACTTGCCCAGGTATTCTGAAATTAACTAGATAATTGAATAAGAGTCAGGCCATTTTTTTAATTTGTTTGTTTGTTTGTTTCTTTAATCATTCATTCATTAAATTATTAGGAAGCCAGTTTTTTTTTTTTAAGATTTTATTTATTTATTTGACAGACAGAGATCACAAGTAGGCAGAGAGGCAGGCAGAGAGAGAGGGGGAGGCAGGTTCCCCACTGAGCAGAGAGCTCAATGCAGGGCTCGATCCCAGGACCCTGGGATCATGACCTGAGCTGAAGGCAGAGGCTTAACCCACTGAGCCACCCAAGCGCCCCTAGGAAGCCAGTTTTAATAATGCTTCAGTAAGTTGGTATTTTTTTTTATAGATTTACTTATTTATTTGAGAGAGAAGAGAACATGTCCAAGTGAGTGGGGGAGGGGCAGAGAAAGAGGGAGAGAATTCTGAAGCAAACACCCTGCATGCCCTGGAGCCAGATGTGGGGCGCCATCTAAGGGTCTTGACCTGAACCCAAACCAAGAGCTGTCCACTCAACCGGCTTTGCCAAGGCACCCCGAGTATATA